>NC_057794.1:530988890-531158411 GCF_018294505.1 Triticum aestivum
GGAAGCGCTCGCCGCGTTGCTGGAGGAGGAAGCCGAGGCCGACGTCCAGGAAGAAGAGCATCTCATGGTGCTCGCCGCCCTCGCCCAGCTGCTGGCGAGCAATGAAAAGCCGCGACGAGGTGGCTCGGCGCCGGGGCGGGTGAAAGCAAAGAACCGGCATCGTCTCGAAGGCTACTGCATGCTCTACTCCGACTACTTCGCCGATGCTCCACTTCACGGGGACAAAACATTTCGGCGCCGTTATCGGATGAGCCGAAAACTCTTCCTCAGGATTGTGAATTTCATCCGGGATTTCGACAACTACTTCAAGTGCAAGATGGATTGCACCGGCAAACTTGGATTCACCACGATTCAGAAGTGCACGACAACGATGAGGATGCTTGCATATGGAGCTCCCGGTGATTCACTCGACGACTATGGGCGCATGGCCGAGTCCACCAGCATAGAGTGTTTCTACAAGTTCTGTCGGGCAGTGGTGACAGTGTTTGGACCGCAATACTTGAGAACACCCAATACGGAAAACACTGGGATGCTTGGAAGTATCGACTGCATGCATTGGAAATGGAAGAACTGCACATTTGCTTGGCAGGGGATGTACAAAGGCGCCAAAGGCGGTTGCAATGTGGTACTTGAGGCGGTGGCCACACAGGACCTCTGAATTTGGCACTCCTTCTTTGGTAATGCCAGGAACTCACAATGACATCAACGTGCTGCAGTGCTCTCCTGTCTTGGCCAAGCTTGTTGAAGGTCATTCTTCTCCGGTGAACTTCGAGATCAATGGGCGGCACTACAACAAGGGATACTATCTAGCTGATGGCATCTATATGAGATGGTCGACATTTGTGAAGACCATCTCAAACCCTGTGCCAGGAGGCAAGAACACTTGGTTTGCGAAGATTCAGGAGGCTTGCAGGAAGAATGTCGAGCGGGCATTTGGTGTGCTCCAATCTTGATTTGCTGTTGTCCGGTACCCCGCTCAGACCTGGTCAAAAGATCAAATGTGGGAGATCATGACTTGTTGTGTCATCTTGCACAACATGATCATCGAGAGCGAGCAAGAAGACCCAGTGTTTGACACTGAACCGTACTACAGGCAGGGTCCTCTAGCCGAAGTTGATCACCAGCTACCGACAACCTGGACTGCCTACCTCAGTATGTGTCAGGAGATCCGAGACCCACAGGTGCATCATGAGCTGCATCATGATCTGGTGAAGCACTTATGGAGGCTCAAGGGCGAGGCCGGACGCAACGTGTGATGAAATATGAGTTTTTATTTGTTGAAGTATATAATTTGTATTGAACTATTTGTTGCTGTACTATTTTGTTGAACTATTTGATTTTTCTGTAATTAAATATGTGATAAAAAAATACTTATGTTCATAATTCAACGACGAGTCACGACAAACCATGCTGAGTATGGGCCTATTCTCACCCATATGGACCCTTTATTCGCCGAAAGGGGGCTAAAATGTGGACCAATATCAACGCCTGAAAACGACCTGGGGGCGACGACTGGGCGCAAAACTACCCCCAACGTCGGTTGTGTCGCCGGCTCGTCCCCAGAGGACGATCTTTATGCGTCCTGTGGGGGCCAACGGCTAAAGATGCTCTAACTCGGCAGATCCAGAGCGAGATAGCGGTGATCTCTTGGGGTCAAAGCCGTCAAGCTCCGATCTCATCTAGCTAGTGCACTTAGCCTGCCTGTCCGTCCTGTTGCACCCTTGCAGGATAGACATGGGATAAGTACTGGAGCACATAGCGTACTCGTTGCTGCCTGCCCTCAGCGCACTCGCGGTGCTCCAAGGGACGACGCCAAGGACGGGGGTCAGCGTCATAGATCTGTGCCCAATAAAGTACGTGGTACGTGCATGCATTTGGTGCAAGCAGACGAGATGAGCGCGCCACGGCTAATTGCAGACCTCGCGGTACTCCACTCGGGCCCGGCCGGCAAGTGTCCGCGGCACCGATGCCATCTGCGTGCCACTCACTGGCTGCCGCGCGCTCGGCAGGGGGCGGGGCAGGGGTTCGTCCGCCAGAAAGTCTCCGGGGAAAAGGAGAGGGAGCAAAGGTCGTGCATGGTGCGTTTAAGATATTCAGGATCTGTCCGAGACCACACCAGGGGCAGGGCAGGGTGGCCAGTACGTGGAGCTTGCCGGTCGACGGAGGCGGCCGGGCCGGGAGAACAAAACGTTGTAAAGCGAAACTGTGCCGTGTGCCCCGCGAATCAAAAACGGCTGGCTTTCTGGAAAGGCCAGCAGGGGAAAGCAACAATGATGTCCATCTTTTGCCACCTTTTTAGGTTCTTGTGACTCGGCGGCATACATACACTGATACATATACGTGCGTCACCGGCACTTTGGTTTTCTTACTATACTGCTGCTAGTTTCATCTTCATGCCATGCATGTGTAGGGCAATAGAGTAAGTAGTATTTTTCAGTATAATACTACCACAGTATGCATACAGGTTTTGTGTGTGGTTGGACTGGATTGCTGGAGACTGACTGGAGAGTAGTGATCGACCACATCATGCATGCATGCATGCAAGCATCAACCAAAACCTTAGCTCCCAAGGAATTAGCAGCTGACAACGATGCTCTTTCCCAAATGTGTCTGCCTCTTTTTCATTCTTAATTTAGATAGGATTACGGAGGAAAAGCTAGCTAGCTAGGCGCGCAATGAGAGTAATCAAAGGGGTACGTATCTTTTGGAAGCATCCACATACCTGACCGGAGGACATCAAAAGATGGATCGGATTGGATTGGATACCAAGAGGGCTACGCGATTGGATGCCGCGCGCACCTGTAGGCTTTGGTCACATTCAGAGGCCATGGTTTTATCTAGAGCACTTGTTTTTGCTCCTCGAGGAAAAGGGAAGCTGGCGAGCTCGATCCGGGCATTGTCAACGTAGCAGCATATGCATGATCACTACTTTACTACCGTTAGTGTGTGTACCGTGGTAGCAGTAAGCTAACTTTCTCCGGAAGGCAATGCATGTGATGGCCGCAATAGACTGTCGTTCACTCGTTCAGCGCATCAGGGGTCAAGTAGTGGTAGCTTTCTTGCCACATAAACTAACTAACTTCCTTTTGAAGACAAAGGTATGCTCGTTGCTTATATTAATTCTGATGATAAGGGTCGTACGTACCTAGCTAGGTGAAGCATCTGAGCGTACGTATGATATGTTATTATTGTATGTAGTGGTCAGTTGGCATCTGCGCGCACACAGGTTCGTTTCTTCAGTCTTCTTCTTAGTTTTGCAGCCAGGGAATACTTATGGTCAGCTAGCTTGGGTGGGCTCGAAAGTGCCTTTCTGCTCCCGAGCTCATTTGAGCTCGGTGAACAGTAAAATCGAAAAAAAATAAAAAAAGTTCAAAAAATTCCAATTTTTTTGGGAGAAACATTGACAAAAGTTTTAAGTGCTTGCAAAAATTCATCATGAAATCACATTCCTGTAAAGCGTGGCAAAAAAAAACAAATTCAGTGCTCCAAAATGCTTTTGAAAGTAGCTTTTTTAGAGTACTGATTTTGTTTTTTTGCCACGCCTTCTAGAAATGCGATTTCATGGCGAATTTTTGCAAGCACTTAGAACTTTTGTCAATGTTTCTCCTAAAAAAATTGGATTTTTTAAATTTTTTCAATTTAGTTTTGATTTTACTGTTCACAAACTCCACGTCCGGGTGGGCTACCTTTTAACTTCACTAAGAGCATCTCCAACAGAAGTGCTATATGAGCGCCGCGCGGTATAAAAACTGCTTTTAGCGTGCGCGGACCCGGTTTGGAATCTCCAGCAGCCGCATAAAAAGCGTGCGCGCGTTATAACTAATGCAGCGCGCGCATCAAAAAGGCATCGCGCGTAGCATATTTAGTGCGCCCGGTCGCGTGCGCTGCAAACTCTGGGCTGCTGCAGATGGGACCGCTTGATTGGGACCGTTGGACTCGCGCGCGCAGCATATTTTGCAGCGCTTGTTGGAGCGAAAGTCTTCTAGCGCCTTAAAAAAATTTACTTGCACGCTGTAAACCTGTTTTTTGGGCGCCGCGTATTGGGCGGCTGTTGGAGATGCTCTAAAGCTCAAGTCCAGGCCAAGCACCTAATCAACTTGTACATCCTCATTAAGCCCATGACGACCGGTCTGGACTGACACGAACTTGAGTTCAGTTTCAGCACGAATCAGAAAATCTCATCCTAGAGTTGCAAATTAATCAACCCTCGTGCAGCATATGCATTGCTAGCTCGATCACGCGCCGAAAGGCGGTGAATCTCCACCGAAAAGAAGCAAGATTTTTTCACTCCCCGCTTTTTTCACCACCGTACCTACCCTTCCCTACCCTACCCTCCAGCGTGTGGTAAAAATAATATGCGACGCTACACGAGCACCAATTAACATCCATCGGCATCATGCGAGGTGATGGATCGGTCGTTGGGGCCCCCCGCGAGGATTTTCAACCCGACACATGTATCTCCTCCAGATTTGCAGTGGGATCGGACGATAGGCGTATTTTTTTTACTAGATGACCCTTGGAGGGTTTTATTTCCTCCACTGACCTTTCAAAAAAACTTATTTCATCGTCTGACCTCGTTCACGCCGAATCGATAGGCGTCTCACTTGCACGTGGCAGCGCCACCCGCAAAAGCGCATTTGACCGAGGTCAACGACCGGCCGCCAGCGTGGCAATCACCGCACGCGCCCGTCCGGAAGGCATTGCAAGATATAACACACCTGATCGTTTATGACGTGTTTTTGGTTGCCTGCATTGAGTCTAACCAAGCCCGCACAGCAAGAATCCAGTTTGTTTGATTGCCTGTATATACTATTGAGTCTACATCGCATGAATTTTCAAACAGCTCTAGGCATGTCTCGCTTGGACGCTTAGATTGGCAGTTTCCAGCGAGCCAGACTGAGCTGAGCCATAACGAGCGCAAATGGGTGTGCCCCTTGCTTGAGAGGAGGGTGGAGGGATGCGAGCTGTGTATGTGCTTCTTCTTCTACCTCCACTAACCTCCTTTCTAATCTCCTTGCTTCCTTCTTCTCTCTAATTTACACAACAGTGCTATGTTTTGAGATAAGCTTTACACGAAAAAGATGCATATCGATGTTACAGTTTCATTCAGGCGATCGATTTGAGATTTTGTCAACCGTAAATGCTTAACTTTTTGTTTACGTTTGGAGCTATTTTAGACGAATTTTGTCAAATTCGTCGCACACGAATGACCGTTTAAAATTTCCTTTGACTAGTAGCTTAATCTCGCAGTTCCTCACGGCATCTATGCTGCAAGTTTTCTGATTCAACGATTGTTCATCTCGGCCTTCTCTCCTCGATCCACCATGACGCGCACACCTACTCTATCCTCTGCTTCAATGCCCTCCTATTAGTCCCTCTCGACGGCGGCGCCGTTCCTCTTGACCTTCTTGCCCGCGTCCTACTGCACTGGAGTCATTTTTGGCATCGTTCATCTCGGCCTCCTCTCTCTCGTCCTACAAGCTGCCATGGCGCTCGCACTGCATTTCTCCTCCTTTGTCCTCTGTCTCCGTGTGTACTTTCTCCGCGGCGACGAGGCTAGTTCGTCGCGCCGCTGATGGGGTCGCTCGCATACGACTCTGTGCTCGTCGTGTCGAACGCGAAGCCACGACCATGATCCACCGTTTCTCTTCCCCGTTCCTCCGCCTCAGTGCTCCTCCCCACGGACTTTCTCTATAGTGGCGGCGACACTAGCAACTAGTTCGCCGCAGTGCCGGCAAGAACGTTCGCCCGAGACTCGGTGCTCATCGTGTCGGACGCGGCGCGTCGGTCACCGTCCACCACAGTCGCGAGGACAGTGCGTGTGTTAAGTGTAAGTGTGTGTGTTAAGTGTAAGTGTTATCTCTTAATCATATCTTACGTATACAACCAAACACCATGTAGTAGCGTGAGATGAGCCAATGCAGGCAACCAAATGCTATGCCAAAATTACTCCTCTAATACGAGAGGCCTAGATGCGAGCAACCAAACAATTTACAGATATCAACTTTTTGCCTGTTTTTCTTCAACCAGGCTCGGTTGAGCCAGGCTGAGTTAGCCAATCCCGGCTCCTATAGCTACCAAACATGTCCTTAGCGTTTAACCACAAACCTAGAAACGCCTAATATTGCGGCGTGTTCAGTTGAACTGCAGCCGCGGGTTTCGATTAGGCGTGTACTTGATCCCAACAGAGACGCCTGATCGTAAGGCGTATTCAGAACTCATACCACCTTCTCGTTTGTCGCTACTTGTTGGTAGGAAATATCTAAAATATCCATCATGCGTTGCTTTGGTCTTTGGGCTTGGCATGAATTAGTCATGATGACTTCGGCATTAAAACCCACTGCTCTTTGATGTGAAAAGGCGTCGACTAAGGAAATCCAAAATTTAGTACTCCTTATTCAGCAGAATTACCGTATGGCCTAATGCGTTTTTCAAGATAAAATTTAACCACGTGTTAGAGCAATAATTTATGGCAGGCAAGTTACACAAAGCATACCATCAAATTCGTACATGAAAGGAGCTTCCAATGATGTAATTTTTACATTATACATCTCATGTATTATTTATCTTATCAACAATCAAAGACAGTCTCGAAAAACGCATTAGGCCCTATATATATGGATGGAGGGAGTAGTACTATTGATCGATCTTCTCGCCATATTCTCCCCCGCTGTATAGGGAGACATCCATCTTCATGCTCTGGCTCCCTCCACATTATTGTAGATAGCTTTGCCTTTTCGCCCCATCCGCTTGCTTTCCCCCATTCCTTCTACCAGATTCCATGGGGGCGTACGATATCACCACGTCTGAGGTGAGGCATGTGATAAAGGAGCTCCAAGCCAATGATGCACAACTTCGGGCCAAGGACGTGGAGCTCCGTGAGCTTAGGGAGGAGAAGAGTGACTTGCGCCTCCGTTATGAGTGGTTGTTCACGGAGCTTCAAAAGAGGCAGGATTCCACCACTAAGATGCTTCAGGCGTCGGCTGTGTTGTTGCATGAATCGACAGACGTGCTAGGCAGTCAGGTTGTCGAGATGGCGAGCCGGATGGAGCGCGAGCGAGCCGATCGTGAGGAGGTCCAGGATCGCCTCAACCGCTTGCTAGATCATGTTACCAAGCGTGTGTTGAGGTTGCGCGATGCGTACCATCATGCCAACACGACCATGTCGGCCATCGGGCTAAACCCATTCGACCACCCCATCGACTTCTATGAGCTGCGGCTTCCGAACCCGGTCTCCTTCACCTATCTCTGCGAGGAGCCGAACCATCTCCTCGCGGTGATGGGGGAGGCGTTCGACAAGGAGGGGGGGGGGTGCGGGCAGCTGAAACGTCTCCAACATATCTATAATTTATGAAGTATTCATGTCATGTTTAAAACAATTATATATGGTTTTGGTATGATTTGAATGGAACTAACACGGACTAACGCTGTTTTCAGCAGAACTACCGTGTTGTTTGTTTTTGTGTAGAAATAAAATTTCTCAAAATTGGACGAAACATTTTGGAATTTTTTTATGGAACAAATGAAGAATATTGGAGCAAAGAACCACTGGAGGGGGGTGGGGGCTACTGCCCACTAGGCACCAGGGCGCGCCACCCCCGCTCTGGCGTGCCCTAGTGGGTAGTGGGCCCCTCAAGGCCCATCTCAGCGTGAGACCAATGCCAAAAAATCCTATATATACACAAACCCCCAGAAATAAGCCTAGATCAAAAGTTCTGCCGCCACATGCCTCTATAGCCATGGCGAACCAATCTAGACCCTGTTTCTGCACCCTACCGGACGAGGAAATCATCACCGGAGGCCATCTTCATCATCCTGGCGTCCACCATGATGAGGAGGGAGTAGTCCATCCTCGAGGCTGAGGGTTTGTACCAGTAGCTATGTGTTTAATCTCTCTTTCTCTCTCGTGTTCTTAAGTTGGCACGATCTTGATGCATCACGAGCTTTGTTAATATAGTTGGATCATATGTTGTTTTCCCCTCTCTATCTTGCTGTGATGAATTGAGTTTTTCCTTTGAGATTTTGTTATTATCGAATTGAATACTTTTATGGATTTGAGAACACTTGATGTATTTCTTGCTATGAATACCTGTGGTGACAATGCGGTATCATATTGATTCACTTGATGTATGTTTTGGCACTCAACTCACGGATTCTCGAGGTGACACTGGGGTAATCTATGCATAGGGGTTGATGCATGTTTTCGTCTTTGTTTCTCCGGTAGAAATCTTGGGGCACTCTTTGAGTTTATTTGTGTTGGATTGAGTATTATGAATCTAAATTTGTTTTGGTGTTATTTTAGTATGAACTCTGGGGCTGTTTGTGACACTTATAGGAATAGCTCAATGGATTGATCGAAAAGAATAGCTTTGAGGTGGTTTTGTACCTACAAACAATTTCATCTTATGTTCTCCGCTAGATAAGAACCTTGGAGTGACTGCTACCTCTTGAGCTTGCGTTGGTTATTATCTTGAAGAGGAAAGGGTGATGCAGCAAAGTAGAGTAAGTATTTCCCCCAGCTTTTGAGAACCAACGTATCAATCTAGCAGGAGACAACACACAAGCCACCGAATACCTGCACAAACAAACACCAACTTGCACCCAACGCGATAAAGGGGTTGTCAATCCCTTCACGGTTATTTGCAAAGTGAGATCTGATATAGATGGATAAACGGTAAAGTAATATTTTGGTATTTTTGGTTTATGGAACGGAAAGTAAAAGATTGCAAAGAAAGTAAATAGGAAACTAGAATTGTAGATCCGAAACTTATATGATGGAAAGTAGACCCAGGGGCCATAGGTTTCACTAGAGGCTTCTCTCAAGATAGAAAATATTACGGTGGGTGAACAAATTACTGCCGAGCAATTGATAGAAAAGCGCAAAGTTATGACAATATCTAAGGCAATGATCATGAGTATAGGCATCACGTCCGTATCAAGTAGATTGACTCCTGCCTGCATCTACTACTATTACTCCACACATCGACCTACTCCTGCCTGCATCCAGAGTATTAAGTTCATGAAGAATAGAGTAACACATTAAGTAAGATGACACAATGTCCCGGGATAAACTCAAGCAATATGATGAAAACCCCATCTTGTTATCCTCGATGGCAACAATACAATACGTGTCGGTTCCCCTTCTGTCAGTAGGATCGAGCACTGCAAGATTGAACCCAAAGCTAAGAACTTCTCCCATTGCAAGAAAAACCAATCTAGTTGGCCAAACCAAATAGATAGTTTGAAGAGACTTGCAAAGATATCAAATCATGCATATAAGAATTCATAGGAGATTCAAATATTATTCATAGATAAGTTGATCATAAATCCACAATTCATCAGATCTCGGCAAACACACCGCAAAAGAGTATTACATCGAATAGATCTCCAAAAACATCAAGGAGAACATGGTATTGAGAATCAAAGAGAGAGAAGAAGCCATCTAGCTACTAGCTATGGACCCGTAGGTCTGTGGTAAACTACTCACGCTTCATCGGAGAGGCAATGGTGTTGATGTAGAAGCCCTCCGTGATCGAAACCCTCTTCGGCAGGATGCTGGAAAATGCCCCTAGATGGGATCTCACGGGTACAGAAGGTTGCGGCAATGGAAAAGTGGTTTCGTGGCTTCCCTGGAAGGTTTTGGGATATTTGAGAATATATAAGTGGAAGAAATAGGTCGGTGGAGTCAGGAGGGGCCCACAAGGGTGGGGGGCGTGCCCTACCCCCTTGGGTGCGCCTCCCGACCTTGTGGCCACCTCGTGTCTTTCCTGACGTGCACTCCAAGCCCTCTGGATGTCTTCTAGTCCAAGAAAAATCATCGCGGAAGTTTCATTCCGTTTGGACTCCGTTTGGTATTCCTTTTCTGTGAAACTCTAAAACAAGGAAAAACAGGAACTGGCACTAGGCTCTAGGTTAATAGGTTAGTCCCAAAAATAATATAAAATAGCATATAAATGCATATAAAACATCCAAAATAGATATATAATAGCATGGAAGAATCAAATATTATAGATACGTTGGAGACATATCAAGCACCCCCAAGCTTAATTCCTGCTCGTCCTCAAGTAGGTAAATGATAAAAACAGATTTTTTGATGTGGAATGCTACCTAACATATTTATCCATGTAATTCTCTTTATTATGGCATGGATGTTCAGATCCGTATGATTCAAAACAAAAGTTTAATATTGACATAAAAACAATAATACTTCAAGCATACTAACAAAATAATTATGTCTTCTCAAAATAACATGGCCAAAGAAAGATTATCCCTACAAAATCATATAGTCTGTCTATGCTCCATCTTCATCACACAAAATATTCAAATCATGCACAATCCCGATGACAAGCCAAGCAATTGCTTCATACTTTTGATGTTCTCAAACTTTTTCAACTTTCATGCAATACATGAGCGTGAGCCATGGACATAGCACTATAGGTGGAATAGAAGGTGGTTGTGGAGAAGACAAAAAGGAAGGAGATAGTCTCACATCAACTAGGCATATCAACGGGCTATGGAGATGCCCATCAGTAGATATCAATGTGAGTGAGTAGGGATTGCCATGCAATGGATGCACCAGAGCTATAAGTTTATGAAAGCTCAAAACCAAAACTAAGTGGGTGTGCATCAAACCTGCTTGCTCATGAAGACCTAGGGAATTTTGAGGAAGCCCATCGTTGGAATACACAAGCCAAGTTCTATAATGAAAAATTCCCACTAGTATATGAAAGTGACAATATAGGAGACTCTCTGTCATGAAGATCATGGTGCTACTTTGAAACACAAGTGTGGCAAAAAGGATAGTAATATTGTCCCTTATATCTTTTTCTCTCATTGTTTTATTTCCTCACATGGGACAATGCTCTAATAATGAAGATCATCACACTTTTATTTACTTACAACTCTAAAATTACAACTCGATACTAGAACAAAATATAACTCTATATGAATGCCTCCGGCGGTGTACCGGAATGTGCAATGAATCAAGAGTGACATGTATAAAAAAAGATGAACGGTGGCTTTGCCACAAATACGATGTCAACTACATGATCATGCATAGCAATATGACAATGATGGAGCATGTCATAATAAATGGAACGGTGGAAAGTTGCATGGCAATATTGTTGGGTTTCGTAGTAATTTCAAAAAATTTCCTACGCACACGCAAGATCATGGTGATGCATAGCAACGAGAGGGGAGAGTGCTGTCTACGTACCCACGCAGACTGACTGCGGAAGCTTTGACACAATGTAGAGGAAGTAGTCGTACGTCTTCACGATCCAACCGATCAAGCACCGAAACAACGACACCTCCGAGTTCGAGCACACGTTCAGCTCGATGACGATCCCCGGACTCCGATCCAGCAAAGTGTCGGGGAAGAGTTCCGTCAGCACGATGGTGTGGTGACGATCTTGATGTACTACAGCAGCAGGGCTTCGCCTAAACTCCGCTACAGTATTATCGAGGAATATGGTGGCTGGGGCACCGCACACGGCTAAGGAATAGATCACGTGGATCAACTTGTGTGTTCTAGGGTGCCTCTGCCTCAGTATATAAAGGACTAGAGGGGGGAGGCTGGCCGGCCAAGGTGTGGCGCGCCAGGAGAGTCCTACTCCCTTTGCGAGTAGGATTCCCCCCCCCCCCCCAATCCTAGTTGGAATAGGATTCGCGGAGGGGGAAAAGAGAGAGAGGGGGCCGACCACCTCTCCTAGTCCTAATAGGACTAGGGGAAGGGGGAGGCGCGCAGCCCATGTAGGGCTGCCTCTTCTCTTTTCCACTAAGGCCCATCATGGCCCATTTAGCTCCCGGGGGGGGGGGGGGTCCGGTAACCTTCCCGGTACTCCGGTAAAATCCCGATTTCACCCGGAACACTTCCGATATCCAAACATAGGCTTCCAATATATCAATCTTTACGTCTCGACCATTTCGAGACTCCTCGTCATGTCCGTGATCACATCCGGGACTCCGAACAACCTTCGGTACATCAAAATGCATAAACTCATAATATAACTGTCATCGTAACCTTAAGCGTGCAGACCCTACGGGTTCGAGAACAATGTAGACATGACCGAGACACGTCTCCGGTCAATAACCAATAGCGGGACCTGGATGCCCATATTGGCTCCTACATATTCTATGAAGATCTTTATCGGTCAGACCGCATAACAACATACATTGTTGCCTTTGTCATCGGTATGTTACTTGCCCGAGATTCGATTGTCGGTATCCAATACCTAGTTCAATCTCGTTACCGGCAAGTCTCTTTACTAGTTCTGTAATACATCATCTCGCAACTAACTCATTAGTTGCAATGCTTGCAAGGCTTATGTGATGTGCATTACCGAGAGGGCCCAGAGATACCTCTCCGACAATCGGAGTGACAAAACCTAATCTCGGAATACGCCAACCCAACATGTACCTTTGGAGACACCTGTAGTACTCCTTTATAATCACCCAGTTACGTTGTGACGTTTGGTAGTACCCAAAGTGTTCCTCCGGTAAACGGGAGTTGCATAATCTCATAGTTATAGGAACATGTATAAGTCATGAAGAAAGCAATAGCAACATACTAAACGATCGGGTGCTAAGCTAATGGAATGGGTCATGTCAATCAGATCATTCTCTTAATGATGTGATCCCGTTAATCAAATAACAACTCATTGTTCATGGTTAGGAAACATAACCATCTTTGATTAATGAGCTAGTCAAGTAGAGGCATACTAGTGACACTTTGTTTGTCTATGTATTCACACATGTATTATGTTTCCGGTTAATACAATTCTAGCATGAATAATAAACATTTATCATGATTATAAGGAAATAAATAATAACTTTATTATTGCCTCTAGGGCATATTTCCTTCAGTCTCCCACTTGCACTAGAGTCAATAATCTAGATTACACCATAATGATTCTAACACCCATGGAGCCTTGGTGCTGATCATGTTTTGCTCGTGGAAGAGGCTTAGTCAACGGGTCTGCAACATTCAGATCCGTATGTATCTTGCAAATCTCTATGTCTCCCACCTGGACTAGATCCCGGATGGAATTGAAGCGTCTCTTGATGTGCTTGGTTCTCTTGTGAAATCTGGATTCCTTTGCCAAGGCAATTGCACCAGTATTGTCACAAAAGATTTTCATTGGACCCGATGCACTAGGTATGACACCTAGATCGGATATGAACTCCTTCATCCAGACTCCTTCGTTCGCTGCTTCCGAAGCAGCTATGTACTCCGCTTCACATGTAGATCCTGCTACGACGCTTTGTTTAGAACTGCACCAACTGACAGCTCCACCGTTTAATGTAAACACGTATCCGGTTTGCGATTTAGAATCGTCCGGATCAGTGTCAAAGCTTGCATCAACGTAACCTTTTACGATGAGCTCTTTGTCACCTCCATATACGAGAAACATATACTTAGTCCTTTTCAGGTATTTCAGGATGTTCTTGACCGCTGTCCAGTGATCCACTCCTGGATTACTTTGGTACCTCCCTGCTAGACTTATAGCAAGGCACACATCGGGTCTGGTACACAACATTGCATACATGATAGATCCTATGACTGATGCATAGGGAGCATCTTCCATATTCTCTCTATCTTCTGCAGTGGTCGGGCATTGAGTCTTACTCAACTTCACACCTTGTAACACAGGCAAGAATCCTTTCTTTGCTTGATCCATTTTGAACTTTTTCAAAATCTTGTCAAGGTATGTGCTTTGTGAAAGTCCAATTAAGCGTCTTGATCTATCTCTATAGATCTTTATGCCTAATATGTAAGCAGCTTCACCGAGGTCTTTCATTGAAAAACTCTTATTCAAGTATCCCTTTATGCTATCCAGAAATCTATATCATTTCCAATTAGTAATATGTCATCCACATATAATATCAGAAATGCTACAGAGCTCCCACTCACTTTCTTGTAAATACAGGCTTCTCCGAAAGTCTGTATAAAACCAAATGCTTTGATCACACTATCAAAGCGTTTATTCCAACTCCGAGAGGCTTGCACCAGTCCATAAATGGATCGCTGGAGCTTGCACACTTTGTTAGCTCCTTTTGGATCGACAAAACCTTCTGGTTGCATCATATACAACTCTTCTTCCAGAAATCCATTCAGGAATGCAGTTTTGACATCCATTTGCCAAATTTCATAATCATAAAATGCGGCAATTGCTAACATGATTCGGACGGACTTAAGCATCGCTACGGGTGAGAAGGTCTCATCGTAGTCAATCCCTTGAACTTGCCGAAAACCTTTCGCGACAAGTCGAGCTTTGTAGACAGTAACATTACCATCAGCGTCAGTCTTCTTCTTAAAGATCCATTTATTCTCAATTGCTTGCCGATCATCGGGCAAGTCAACCAAAGTCCATACTTTGTTCTCATACATGGATCCCATCTCAGATTTCATGGCTTCAAGCCACTTTGCGGAATCTGGGCTCACCATCGCTTCTTCATAGTTCGTAGGTTCATCATGATCTAGTAGCATGATTTCCAGAACAGGATTACCGTACCACTCTGGCGCGGATCTTACTCTGGTTGATCTACGAGGTTCAGTAGTATCTTGATCTGAAGTTTCATGACCATCATCATTAGCTTCCTCACTTATTGGTGTAGGTGTCGCAGAAACAGTTTTCTGTGATGTACTACTTTCCAATAAAGGAGCAGGTACAGTTACCTCGTCAAGTTCTACTTTCCTCCCACTCACTTCTTTCGAGAGAAACTCCTTCTCTGGAAAGGATCCATTCTTAGCAACGAATGTCTTGCCTTCGGATCTGTGATAGAAGGTGTACCCAACAGTCTCCTTTGGGTATCCTATGAAGACACATTTCTCCGATTTGGGTTCGAGCTTATCAGGTTGAAGCTTTTTCACATAAGCATCGCAGCCCCAAACTTTAAGAAACGACAACTTTGGTTTCTTGCCAAACCACAGTTCATAAGGCGTCGTCTCAACGGATTTTGATGGTGCCCTATTTAACGTGAATGCGGCCGTCTCTAAAGCGTATCCCCAAAACGATAGCGGTAAATCAGTAAGAGACATCATAGATCGCACCATATCTAGTAAAGTACGATTACGACGTTCGGACACACCATTACGCTGTGGTGTTCCGGGTGGCGTGAGTTGCGAAACTATTCCACAATTTTTCAAATGTACACCAAACTCGTAACTCAAATATTCTCCTCCACGATCAGATCGTAGAAACTTTATTTTCTTGTTACGATGATTTTCAACTTCACTCTGAAATTCTTTGAACTTTTCAAATGTTTCAGACTTATGTTTCATTAAGTAGATATACCCATATCTGCTTAAGTCATCTGTGAAGGTGAGAAAATAACGATATCCGCCACGAGCCTCAATATTCATCGGACCACATACATCGGTATGTATGATTTCCAACAAATCTGTTGCTCTCTCCATAGTACCGGAGAACGGTGTTTTAGTCATCTTGCCCATGAGGCACGGTTCGGAAGTACCAAGTGATTCATAATCAAGTGGTTCCAAAAGTCCATCAGTATGGAGTTTCTTCATGCGCTTTACACCGATATGACCTAAACGACAGTGCCACAAATAAGTTGCACTTTCATTATCAACTCTGCATCTTTTGGCTTCAACATTATGAATATGTGTATCACTACTATCGAGATTCATCAAAAATAGACCACTCTTCAAAGGTGCATGACCATAAAAGATATTACTCATATAAATAGAACAACCATTATTCTCTGATTTAAATGAATAACCGTCTCGCATCAAACAAGATCCAGATATAATGTTCATGCTCAACGCTGGCACCAAATAACAATTATTTAGGTCTAATATTAATCCCGAAGGTAGATGTAGAGGTAGCGTGCCGACCGCGATCACATCGACTTTGGAACCGTTTCCTACGCGCATCGTCACCTCGTCCTTTGCCAGTGCCCGCTTATTCCGTAGTCCCTGTTTCGAGTTGCAAATATTAGCAACAGAACCAGTATCAAATACCCAGGTGCTACTGCGAGCTCTAGTAAGGTACACATCAATAACATGTATATCACATATACCTTTGTTCACCTTGCCATCCTTCTTATCCGCCAAATACTTGGGGCAGTTCCGCTTCCAGTGACCAGTCTGCTTGCAGTAGAAGCACTCAGTTTCAGGCTTAGGTCCAGACTTGGGTTTCTTCTCCTGAGCAGCAACTTGCTTGCTGTTCTTCTTGAAGTTCCCCTTCTTCTTCCCTTTGCCCTTTTTCTTGAAACTAGTGGTCTTGTTAACCATCAACACTTGATGCTCCTTCTTGATTTCTACCTCCGCAGCTTTCAGCATTGCGAAGAGCTCGGGAATAGTCTTGTTCATCCCTTGCATATTATAGTTCATCACGAAGCTCTTGTAGCTTGGTGGCAGTGATTGGAGAATTCTGTCAATGACGCAATCATCCGGAAGATTAACTCCCAATTGAATCAAGTGATTATTATACCCAGACATTTTGAGTATATGCTCACTGACAGAACTGTTCTCCTCCATCTTGCAGCTATAGAACTTATTGGAGACTTCATATCTCTCAATCCGAGCATTTGATTGAAATATTAACTTCAACTCCTGGAACATCTCATATGCTCCATGACGTTCAAAACGTCGTTGAAGTCCCGATTCTAAGCCGTAAAGCATGGCACACTGAACTATCGAGTAGTCATCAGCTTTGCTCTGCCAGACGTTCATAACATCTGGTGTTGCTCCAGCAGCAAGCCTGGCACCCAACGGTGCTTCCAGGACGTAATTCTTCTGTGCAGCAATGAGGATAATCCTCAAGTTATGGATCCAGTCCGTGTAATTGCTACCATCATCTTTCAACTTTGCTTTCTCAAGGAATGCATTAAAATTCAATAGAACAACAGCACAGGCCATCTATCTACAATCAAACATGAATAAGCAAGATACTATCAGGTACTAAGTTCATGATAAATTTAGGTTCAATTAATCATATTACTTAAAGAACTCCCACTTAGATAGACATCCCTCTAATCTTCTAAGTGATCACGTGATCCAAATCAACTAAACCATAACCGATCATCACGTGAGATGGAGTAGTTTTCAATGGTGAACATCGTTATGTTGATCATATCTACTATATGATTCACGCTCGACCTTTTAGTCTCCGTGTTCCGAGGCCATATCTGCATATGCTAGGCTCGTCAAGTTTAACCTGAGTATTCTGCGTGTGCAAAAACTGGCTTGCACCCGTTGTAGATGGACGTAGAGCTTATCACACCTGATCATCACGTGGTGTCTGGGCACGACGAACTTTGGCAACGGTGCATACTCAGGGAGAACACTTCTTGATAATTTAGTGAGAGATCATCTTATAATGCTACCATCAATCAAAGCAAGATAAGATGCATAAAAGATAAACATCACATGCAATCAATATAAGTGATATGATATGGCCATCATCATCTTGTGCTTGTGATCTCCATCTTCGAAGCACCATCATGATCACCATCGTCACCGGCGCGACACCTTGATCTCCATCGTAGCATCGTTGTCGTCTCGCCAATCTTATGCTTCCACGACTATCACTACCGCTTAGTAATAAAGTAAAGCATTACATCACGATTGCATTTCATACAATAAAGCGACAATCATATGGCTCCTGCCAGTTGCCGATAACTTGGTTACAAAATATGATCATCTCATATAATAAAATTTAGCATCATGCCTTGACCATATCACATCACAACATGCCCTGCAAAAACAAGTTAGACGTCCTCTACTTTGTTGTTGCAAGTTTTACGTGGCTGCTACGGGCTTAAGCAAGAACCAATCTCACCTACGCATCAAAACCACAACGATAGTTTGTCAAATAGACTCCGTTTTAACCTTCGCAAGGACCGGGGGTAGCCACACTTGGTTCAACTAAAGTTGGAGAGACAGTCGCCCGCAAGCCACCTGTGTGCAAAGCACATCGGGGGAACCAGTCTCGCGTAAGCGTACGCGTAATGTTGCTCCGGGTTGTCTCGTCCAACAATACCGCCGAACCAAAGTATGACATGCTGGTAGGCAGTATGACTTATATCGCCCACAAATTACTTGTGTTCTACTCGTGCATATAACATCAACATAAATAACCTAGGCTCGGATACCACTGTTGGGTTTCGTAGTAATTTCAAAAAATTTCCTACGCACACGCAAGATCATGGTGATGCATAGCAACGAGAGGGGAGAGTGCTGTCTACGTACCCACGCAGACCGACTGCGGAAGCGTTGACACAACATAGAGGAAGTAGTCGTACGTCTTCACGATCCAACTGATCAAGCACCGAAACTACGGCACCTCCGAGTTCGAGCACACGTTCAGCTCGATGACGATCCCCGGACTCCGATCCAGCAAAGTGTCGGGGAAGAGTTCCGTCAAGCACGATAGTGTGGTGACAATCTTGATGTACTACAGCAGCAGGGCTTTGCCTAAACTCTGCTACAGTATTATCGAGGAATATGGTGGCTGGGGCACCGCACACGGCTAAGGAATAGATCACGTGGATCAACTTGTGTGTTCTAGGGTGCCTCTGCCTCAGTATATAAAGGACTAGAGGGGGGAGGCTGGCCGGCCAAGGTGTGGCGCGCCAGGAGAGTCCTACTCCCTCTGGGAGTAGGATCCCCCCCCCCCCAATCCTAGTTGGAATAGGATTTGCGGAGGGGGAAAAGAGAGAGAGGGGGCCGGCCACCTCTCCTAGTCCTAATAGGACTAGGGGAAGGGGGAGGCGCGCAGCCCATGTAGGGCTGCCTCTTCTCTTTTCCACTAAGGCCCATCATGGCCCATTTAGCTCCCGGGGGGTTCCGGTAACCTTCCCGGTACTCCGGTAAAATCCCGATTTCACCCGGAACACTTCCGATATCCAAACATAGGCTTCCAATATATCAATCTTTACGCCTCGACCATTTCGAGACTCCTCGTCATGTCCGTGATCACATCCGGCACTCCGAACAACCTTCGGTACATCAAAATGCATAAACTCATAATATAACTGTCATCGTAACCTTAAGCGTGCGGACCCTACGGGTTCAAGAACAATGTAGACATGACCGAGACACGTCTCCGGTCAATAACCAATAGCGGGACCTGGATGCCCATATTGGCTCCTACATATTCTACGAAGATCTTTATCGGTCAGACCGCATAACAACATACATTGTTCCCTTTGTCATCGGTATGTTACTTGCCCGAGATTCGATCGTTGGTATCCAATACCTAGTTCAATCTCGTTACTGGCAAGTCTCTTTACTAGTTCTGTAATACATCATCTCGCAACTAACTCATTAGTTGCAATGCTTGCAAGGCTTATGTGATGTGCATTACCGAGAGGGCCCAGAGATACCTCTCCGACAATCGGAGTGACAAAACCTAATCTCGGAATACGCCAACCCAACATGTACCTTTGGAGACACCTGTAGTACTCCTTTATAATCACCCAGTTACGTTGTGACGTTTGGTAGTACCCAAAGTGTTCCTCCGGTAAACGGGAGTTGCATAATCTCATAGTTATAGGAACATGTATAAGTCATGAAGAAAGCAATAGCAACATACTAAACGATCTGGTGCTAAGCTAATGGAATGGGTCATGTCAATCAGATCATTCTCTTAATGATGTGATCCCGTTAATCAAATAACAACTCATTGTTCATGGTTAGGAAACATAACCATCTTTGATTAATGAGCTAGTCAAGTAGAGGCATACTAGTGACACTTTGTTTGTCTATGTATTCACACATGTATTATGTTTCCGGTTAATACAATTCTAGCATGAATAATAAACATTTATCATGATTATAAGGAAATAAATAATAACTATATTATTGCCTCTAGGGCATATTTCCTTCAAATATATCTCGGAATGGCTATGAAAATGCCATAATAGGTAGGT
The DNA here is from genome assembly GCF_018294505.1 of Triticum aestivum. NCBI lineage: Eukaryota > Viridiplantae > Streptophyta > Magnoliopsida > Poales > Poaceae > Triticum > Triticum aestivum. The sequence goes on from NC_057794.1 coordinate 531,008,787, forward strand.
ATGGTGGTTGTTTTGAGGAAGGTATATGGTGGGTTTATGGTACCGGCAAAAGTTGTGCGGTACTAGAGAGGCTAGCAATGGCGGAAAAGTGAGAGTGTGTATAATACATGGACTCAACATTAGTCATAAAGAACTCTCATACTTATTGCAAAAATCTATTAGTCATCAAAACAAAGTACTACGCGCATGCTCCTAAGGGATAGATTGGTAGGAAAAGACCATCACTCGTCCCTGACCGCCACTCATAAGGAAGACAATCAAAAAATAACTCATGCTCCAACTTCGTTACATAACGGTTCACCATACGTGCATGCTACGTGACTCACAAACCTTAACACAAGTATTTCTCAAATTCACAACTACTTACTATCATGACTCTAATATCACCATCTTCATATCTCAAAACAATCATAAGAAATCAAACTTCTCATAGTATTCAATGCAGTTTATATGCAAGTTTTTATTATATCCCTCTTGGATGCCTATCATATCAGGACTAATTTTATAACCAAAGCAAATTACCATGCTATTTTAAAGACTCTCAGAATAATATAAGTGAAGTGCGAGAGTTCATCAATTTCTATAAAATAAATCCACCGTCGTGCTCTAAAAATATATAAGTGAAGCACTAAAGCAAATTTGCCTAGCTCAAAAGATATAAGTGAAGCACATAGAATATTCTAATAAATCATGATTCATGCATGTCTCTCTCAAAAGGTGTGTACAACAAGGATGACTGTGGAAAACCAAAAAGCAAAGACTCAAATCATACAAGGCGCTCCAAGCAAAACACATATCATGTGGTGAATAAAAAAATAGCCTCAAGTAAAGTTACCGATAGACGAAGACGAAAGAGGGGATGCCTTCCGGGGCATCCCCAAGCTTAGGATCTTGGTTGTCCTTGAATATTACCTTGGGGTGCCTTGGGCATCCCCAACCTTAGGCTCTTGCCACTCCTTATTCCATAGTCCATCAAATCCTTACCCAAAACTTGAAAACTTCACAACACAAAACTCAACAGAAAATCTCATAAGATCCGTTAGTAGAAGAAAATAAATCACCACTTATGGTACTGTTTTGAACTTATTATTTATTTATGTTGGTGTAATATCTACTGTATTTCAACTTTTCCATGGTTCATACCCCCCGATACTAGCCATAGATGCATCAAAATAAGCAAACAACACGCGAAAAACAGAATCTATCAAAAACAGACCAGTCTGTAGCAATCTGGAGATTTAGAATACTTCTGTAACTCCAAAAATTCTAAATAATTAGGAAGACCTAAGAAATTTGTTTATTAATCTTCTAAAAAAAGAGTCAATATGTTATCGCGCTTCTACTAAAAATGAAAATTAATTTCCCGGGCGCAAAAGTTTCTGTTTTTCAGTAAGATCAAATCAACTATCACCGTAAGCTATCCCTTGCCACAAACACAAATTAAAACATAAAAACCACATCTAACCATAATCTAGATGAATTATTTAATGCAAAACAGAACCTAAAAAGCAAAAAACAAAAATAAAATTGGGTTGCCTCCCAACAAGCGCTATTGTTTAACGCTCTTAGCTAGGCATAAAGCACGAATAGATCTAGGCATTATCATCTTTGGCATATAATCCATAAGTGGCTCTCATAATAGATTCATAAGGCAATCTAATTTTCTTTTTAGGGAAGTGTTCCATGCCTTTCCTTAACGGAAATTGAAATCTAATGTTTCCTTCTTTCATATCAATAATTGCACCAATCATTCTAAGAAAAGGTCTACCAAGAATAATAGGACATGTAGGATTTCAACCTATGTCAAGAACAATGAAATCTACGGGCACATAATTCCTATTTGCAACCACTGGTGCGCGTCGGTCCTAAACAAACGGTTTAAAACCCCTTTCTGCGACGACATTTGGAACCGTCGCCAAGTGAGTGTGGGCGATAGGGGGGTCCTTCCCACACGACCCAGAAAATGTCGGGGATAGGGCCCCTACAGTACTCCTACTCGTTTCTGCTCGCATTGTCATCGCAGTCGGTATTCTGTGGTGCTAAGTTTACGATGCGCGGCCCATCACAAATGGTTCACTATTATAGAACGTGTATGATGCGCGACCCATCACAAATGGTTCACCGTTAAGAAGATTAGCTAATCGTTGTACGAGTGTCGGACAGGATTACAAAACGTTAGACCATCGTAACATCGTCGTACACGACAACTATCGCACATGCTATTCTGTAGTGCAATGTTTACGATGCATACTTCATCAGAAACAGTTCATGGTTGCAAATCGTGTACGATAAGGCAACTAACACAAACATTTAGTTTGCCCGCACCGTTTGTGATATTGTCTGACATCGCACACGCTTTGGAAACAGCAACTATGTGCATGCTTGCACATGTTTCCTCTCTGTGAACCGTCTCTGATTATGGTGCATATCGCAAATGTTTGTGTTTTACCAACCGTGTGTGCCGTAACAACCTAGAGAGCGTAATTTCACCGTAATTTAATTGCTGCTTTTCCAAATTGTACCGGATTTGGATTTGAATTTGACTGTATGCTACGGCTTTATTCATATCCATCAGGTTCAAACAACCAATGCATTATTCGATTCATAGGTACATATGTTCAAGAATTACATAAGAACCAAATAAAGAATGATGAACCACAGTTGTATACTTGTAATATTAAAAACGCTAAAGAGAGAGGCGAAATACATTCTGGTTGCTGAACAAGGTGAAGCGGAATGCCCATATTGTGCCCTCCTTCATGCAGAAGGCACACATGACTCTAGTCCAACCCCGTGTGATGGCCAACCCCCCATCCTTCACAGTCTTCATGAAAACATCTAGATAATCATTGTGTTCTGGTAGAAATACTTTAACCTTTTCATGCCCACCAATCAGGTTAATATTAGAAACACTCTATATACATTTCACTCTATAATATGTCTATATACACTATTTTATAATATGTCTATATACATTCGTATGTGGTAGTCCATTTGAAATCTCTAAAAAGACAAATATTTATGAACGGAGGGAGTATCTTATAACATCCAATATACTCACATATTAGATGAATTAACATCTTATATTATGGGCCGGAAGGAGTTTAGTTCATTCTTACATATTATCTGCTCCTGTATCCATGGGTTACAGTTAGTTTGAGCTAGTTCGGGCTCAAATAACCCTAAAGTATATCTAAACAAGAGGGCTAGTTTGAGCTAGTTGCATCTATAACCCACCCAAAAAAACTAGTATCCAACCCAAGAGGTGCTAATTGGAGCTAGTTCTCCTAATGCATTTATTGTCAGTCTAACCCATGCCATCCAAACAACTCTTTGGATGGAGTTATTTCAGGGTTAGTAATGAGTTAGAAACTAAATCTAACCTTTAGCTAAGTTGAGTATCCAAACAGGGCTGTGTTGTTGCTGTTGCTGCTGCTGCTCTTCTACGTATATCTAGATATCATTAGAACATTAATGTAACACTGTTCCTTGTTGCTATGTAGCCTAGGATTGCATATTTAGACAATAAGTACAGTGCATGTTGCTATGTAGCCTCAGATATATTACATATGGCCCTAGTTAACCTAAGGAAGAATGGGTTGTAGATATATTCAGTTAAAAGTCCGATTCACCGATTAGTCCTTATCAGCCGCCGGCCTATATGGTACCAGTTACCGATATACTGAACAGTGAGCAGATATAAGCCATGGGATGAAACTAACCTCGATAGAAAACAACAGTCGTTCCCAAAATTGTCCTGTGTAGGTACATCAAGAAGCATGTTAAGCACAACAGGCTAAGCATCAACCAAAATTACACATGGCAGACAAAATAATCTCTAAAAGATAGCTTCAATGTGCAGGTTTAAGCACGCTAGTAAAGCAAAACAAGTGGAAAGGTGTGCTAACTACAACAGGCCAAACATTTAACAACAAGCAAACATGGTCATTCAAACTGGTATTGTGCCGGTCTAAGTACACTGGTCATGGTTAAGTAAAAATGGAAAGGCGTGTTAACTACAAGATGCAGCAACCAAATGTAGTCATTCATAGTGGTATTGTTGAAACTGATACTGATGAAATTGAACTGCACAGTTCATACTTGCACATATAGAACATCACGTTGTGAATAACTGGAATAAACAAGGCATACTACAAACAACCAAAGATAGCATTTGAAACTGAACATATGCTAACTACAAACAACCGAACAATAAAAAAACTTTAAAAGAGGCATATGCTAGCTATAATAGGCTTAACAACAAGCAATATATGCATTCCTATCGGTATGTTTAAAACTGGATTGATGAAATGTACTGCATAGTAAATAATTGCATATATAGAGCATCACATTGTGAACAACTGAAATAAACAAGGCAAACTGCAAACAACCAGATATAGCAATTAAAACTGGACATATTCTCACTACACTACAAAAGGGACTCGGCAAAACAAATCATGGGTTCCCCCTGTGAAGAGGCACGGCAAAACAAATCATGGGTTTCCTCACTTGTCACAGATGGGCTCGTTCCCGTGAGAAGAGCACGAACCCTGGATGCGCTCCATGTTGTCGCAGATGGGCTCCTTCCCCTTGGAAGAGCACGGCTGTAGGGTGCCCTCCTTGATGTCACAGATGGGCGCTTTCCCCTCGGAAGAGCAGATGGGCTCTTTGCCCTTGGAAGATCTGGAGATGGTGCCCTCCTCGTGGTTGCCGTCGATAAGGTCTAACTTGGAAGCTGTGGATCCCAAGCCAGCGTCGCAAAACATGTCCTTCAGAAATGACAAAATGGGCTTGATGGCGATGTAGAATGGCAAATTGTTGACAACGAGCCACATGAGATCAGCGTCGGGGCCATTGATGAGATCGACTGTGGTTGAACCCGAGGGGTTGGGGGTGGGCCACTTAACCTATGACACAGCCCGCCTCAGGGCGTCGCTGTCGATGACCTTGATGTCGTAGCCGGCGGACGAGACATGCCCTCATACTCTAGCCCGCTGCTTGAGTGCCTGCCGCCAGTAATGGTTGTCAGCTTCCTCGGCGACGTCGGGCGAAGAGACGGCTATACACCTCTTTTGGGCTAGTCGCTCCTCGAGCTCCATGGGAAGCGTAGCCGGGCTTAGGCTGCGACACTCTGGAGTGGGGGATGGGGATGGGGATATGTGGGAAAGGGGGCGTTTGGCAGGTGTCATCTAAGAAACTCAGGGCGGCCTGGGTATGGAGATCGGTGGGTAAGCTGCACGGGCAAACCGACATATGTTGATGATGGAGGACTTGCGGCGGCGGTGGCGGCGAGGACTTTGCTAGGATTTTGAGCGAGGGAGGGTGTGTGTGTGCGCACGCACGAGGAGGTTTTGGTGTGTGTGTGTGTGGAGGACGGGGGGGGGGGGTGTTTGAGGAAATGACGCGGGTACTGGAAATTTTACTATGCGGGAGTCAAAGACGGATAACAACCATGTGTTATGAAACAGAAAAACCCTCTAGGCGGCCAGATATTTTCTAGGTATGCAGGCGGGATTGGGAACAAGAAACATCGCACACGGTCCGGAGATAACAACCTTGTGTTATGAAACAGAAAACTCCTCGAGGCGGGCATATATTTTTGAGAGGGGGAGCCTCGTGGAGCCCAATGTACTGTGTGGATGTGTGTGTGACAGGTGCACCGGCATGGCACACGGTTAGTTTGAGTAAACCGTGTCTGTTGCGTCATCCGACTTCTCTAACGTTCATAAATTTGGTGAAAAATGATGTGGGAGAGGGTCAGAACACGAACACACTTGCATGTGGACCATATTTATGTATCAAAAGGGTGGTTTGATTTTCAAATACCAAATGCAACTTCGATGTGGCACCTCTCTCGCAAAGCGCATGGTATTGCTTGCCCCCACCTCCCCCTCGTGTCGGCACGAAGGGAATCCTAAGCTATGAATGCATGCCCCCTCCCCCTTAACCGAGGTTCACCTATCAAAGTGCGAAGTAGCTAGCAGCCCCCTCCTCCCTTGTGTTGGCACGAAGGGAATTCTAAGCTATGAATGCATGCCCCCAACCGAGGTTCACCATAGCAAAGTGCAAAGTAGCTAGAAGCCCCCTCCCTCGTGTCAGCACGAAGGGAATCCTAAGCTATGAATGCATGCCCCCTAACCGAGGTTCACCTAGCAAAGTGTGAAGTAGAGCTAGCAGCCCCCTCCCTCGTGTCGGCACGAAGGGATTCCTAAGCTATGAATGGATGCCCCCCAACCAAGGTTCACCTAGCAAAGTGCGAAGTAGCTAGCAGCCCCCCTCGTGTCGGCACGAAGGGAATCCTAGGCTATGAGCATGCCCCCCTCCCCCCCATCCGAGGTTCACCTAGCAAAGTGCGAAGTAGCTAGCAGCCCCCCACCCCCCTCGTGTCGCCACGAAGGGAATCCTAATTAAGCTATGAATGCATGCCCCCCAACCGAGGTTCACCTAGCAAAGTGTGATGTTGCACCCCCCACACTTTTAGTCGGCGGGCCAGAGAGGCATATATCTCACCAAGATGGATCATAAAACGGACCAAGAATAACCCACCTTGGTTGTACAACTTCTCTCTTGTTGTTGGTCAAAGTGATGGCCGTCCATGCGACCTCGGAGATGGGCTAGCTCGCCAATAATCACGCAAGTAGCTAGTCCCCGAAGACAACCACTGCGTGCATGTGGACCAAACATATGTATGGAGAGGTTTGTTTTTGAGTAACAATGGAACAACTTTGATGTGGCACCGTGATTTCGAACTAGAAACCCCCACACAGAGTGAGGGTTAGGTTGACGATGCATATGTATGTTACACCACACTTCAAGCCAACGACAGGGATTCATATATGCATGCATGCGTGCATAGTATATGCGCTCAAACTTAATTAGGTCTGAATCTCACCATGACCTATACTACGATAACACGAACCAAATGAAGAATCTACCATGGTAACCTATCTTGTTGTTGGTCAATGTGATCATGGATGTCCACGCGGGCCCATGAATATATAGTTTTGTCGCCGATAACCACGCGAGGGAGTGTATCGTTCGAACGCAACCACTACATGCCTATGTATGGAGGTGATGCGTGCATGCATGTTTGAATAGACAACATTGATATGGTGCGTGTGTCAAAAATCGTACACTAGCTCCCCACATAGAGCGAGATCAGTTCATGATGGTGTCGTTGTACTAGCCACTTCGACTCGATGGGAGGGATTCATGCATACACATGCATGTGTGTGTTCTCAAAGTGTATCATGCATGTCATCCCAGAGCAAAAATAATAATCCCCTCCTAAGTCAAATTAACCTCTCTTGTTGTCAGGCAAAAAGAAGTGATGGACCAAGCGGGCCCACAGATGGAAAGCGTCGATATCGCTGATAACCGCTTAAGTGGGTGCGAGAGGACAACCACCACCGCTTTGCATGTGGGCCAAACATATATATGTTGAATACCCAAAATGCACAACTTTGATGTGCCACATGCCTCAAAAACCGTAAACCATGCACCCACACAGAGCGAGGTTCATATCAAGCGTACTACATATGATGGTCCCCTTCCCCCCTCTTCACCGCATACTATATGCTCCTGCCGTAATATCTATACAACCCAAAAGATTCCTCATCGATGGTGAAATTAATTAACCTCTCCCGATGTAGGTTAAAGTGATGCATGCATGCATGCATCGATGATGGCCTCGTGGGCCCACAGATGGAAGCGTCACACGTGAGTGTCCTAGCTAGGATATATATGCATGTGGCCCAAAAAGGTGTTGTGTGATGTTTGAATAACCAATTTCACAATTTTGATGTGGCACATGCCTCGGTAACCAAAAAGTCTCGACACAGAGTGAGGTGTACTTGTTCACAGACGCATACATATAGTATATATGCTAGTCCCCTCCCACCTCTTCGACGCGTACTATATACCACCATAACACAAACAAAAAAGATTCTACCTTGCTGGTCAAATTAACCTCACCGTCGACTGTTCGTCAAAGTGATGGACGACGACCTCGCGGGCCCACAGAAAGCATCACACGCAAGTATCGAGTGTTGTGTAGGACAACCATCGACTACATGTGGCAAACCATTTATTTATGAAAGGGTTGTGTAAATTTTTAAATAACGATTTCACAACTCTGATGTGGCACCAGCCTGCCTAACAAAACGGCCAACCCACACGGTGGCTCACAACTCGTCATGTATTGCGAGCCACCCACCACCCGCAGACGCACAGCCCCCCACACACACCGTGAATCCACTGCAACTGCGATGCATGTTAAATTAATTATCCTGCGGTGAACATACATGTTACCAAAGGAGAGACATTTTAATTTCAAAAAAAAATCACATAGATCATTAAGACGTTTTAGTACATTGATTGATTGATTTTCTATGGGTATAATGTGCAAAAATTAAATTTGAGCTACATGGACACGTGACAGTGCACCTAAATGGATTGGAAAAACACATGTGTCTCACTGGGTGCATCTTTACTCCCCGTGCAACAAATTTCAAACATTGAGAATCTTGATTTTTAAATTCTAGTACACCCAAAACTTATTTGAAGTTCATGAAACTTATCGTGTTGTCATATGGACACCAATACAAAGTGGTATTGTACTTTTTTTTGTCAAATTTGAGACCAGTTTTGATGTAATCTTTATCTAATTACAGACGGGAGATTATTAATAATTGGGAACCAATATCCCAAACGGATTATTTATTCGAACCGTGAGCGTTAGACCAACAATGGATACGTGCCATGCTTCGGTTAAGCAATAAAGCGGCATCATTAATCATCCAAATAGAAAAACAATATACGTGCCGCCACGCGACCCATGTGGCGTGTGAGTAGGCGTGAGTTGACGGGACACATGCGAGCAGTCCGCCGCACTGGCAGACGGGGAGGCGTGCGTGCAGGTGTGTGAACGAGGCGTGCTCGCTGCGCAGTGTCATCGGGAGGCGTGTGAGTAGTTGTGTGAAATTTTGGTAGGCATGCCAGCACTCCAGTGTGCAAGCTAATCGGGAGGCGAGCCATCGGTTTGACCGCCGCCCGCCTCTCTCCCACAACTCCCACTACTCCATATTAATGGTGTGCCCTCCCCCATCCTCGCTACGCACACCCAATCCTCTCCCTCCGCTTGCATCCTCGACGCAACTCTCAGTCCTCAAAGCTGTCAGTGTATGAGGATGCCGCCGAAGTGCCCCATCGGAGGGAGTGGCGACACGGTGTCTGCTAAAGCACCAGAGCACGGCATGGAGATGGAAACAGAGGTTGCCGTCACCGCCGGTGAGTTATCGCTGCACCCTGACATCGTCGACAACGTCGAGCTTCCACAGCCGGAGGCGGAGTTCCACACCAACTCCGACAACCACTCTGGCGACGACTTCGACGACCACTCTGGCGACAACTCTGGCGACCACTCCGGCGACGACTCCGACGACGACGGACAGCTGGTTAGTCATCTATACCCTTTATGTGTCAAATAGATCATAGAGTTTCTCTAGTTACTCCTGCCTCCCCCTTTTTGGAATATAAATCCTGTGGTTATGTTCTCCCAATCCATGAAATCTGAGTAAGTTTCGTTAGATCTGTGTAGTGTATTGATTGTTTGAATGGTACATGTGATAAGTGATTAGTTGTTTCATCTGTGCAAATGATTTCTGCTAGTAATCCGACTAGGGTTAGTGTTTGTGCTAATAATTCCTAGCCTAGACTTGGCAATTGATTTTAAATGACCTACCTATGTTTGTGCCATTATTATCTTCAAGATTGGTATGTACATAGATGACTATTCTTAAAAATCGAACCATAATATCTGGATATGTATAAATAAATAGCCATAAATTCCTAATCCTACTTCACGGCATGTAATCAGTGATTTGATGTCAAAATTGTTTTACTATTTGTATAGGTGCTGTCTGACGATGTGGACAGCGAGGATGAAGATTCCCAGAGGAGGTACAAGAGGCGAATCCTGAGGGAGCTTTATGCGGGAATGCATAACAGGCGTATTAGGACCTGGAACGATGGCTATGGATGCCCATTTTTCCACCACAAGATTCATGACGTGTATCTAAGTGTTCTGGCGCATGCAAGAGGACGGGCCGTTGGCTCCTTCAAGCAGAAGTATTCTCGTAGGGTGGCGCACGGCGCGTACGCCGAGTACATGGAGAAGCTTCAGGATCGTGCTGGCCACATGTGAGAAGCTTCAGGATCAAACTATGTACGCTTGAGTATGCTTAATGACGGTTGAACTATGCTTATGTACGTGTACGCTTATTATATATGTCTGAGTATGTTAAATATTTCGCCAAATTTTGGTAAAAATTACAACGGGGGACCAATAAACTAGGACGAAGGTAGTATGTCAATCACACACGGTTCCCAAAATTGGAACCGTGTGAAATGACTTTCATTTTTCCTGCTACGTCAATCACACTCAATTCGCTCTAGCAAACCGTTGCCCCCAAAATTCGTTGTGGGACAGAAAACCCTCACCACCCAATTCAAAAAAGAAAAAAGAAAACCCTCACCATCTCCACGTCACAAAAACCCTCACCGGCCCGCCACCCCCTCGGCCCCTCCGGTACATTCCCGATTCACACCTGCACAAGCTCCTCCACGTCTATGCCTTGGCACCTCCTATCGCCGCGGTAAACACTTAGCTCGAGGCCTGCTGCCGCTGCCAGGCTGCTGGCAAAGCCCACCGCATTTCGCCACTTCCGCTTGCCGCCGCCTATCGCCATTGACTTTCTTGATGCTGCTCACGGTCGACCCAGCTCCGCTCGGTTGGGGAATCTGCCGTACTGAGGGTTCTTTCTCATGGACGACAAGGTAACTAATTTAACAAGATATTATCTCATCTCTTATCTCAGTTCATCTGCCTCCTTTAATCACCCGGCGGAAATCGCCGTGAATTCATTTTTATTCGAGCTAATTTGATGGTTTTCTTTCATTCATAGAATGTACAGTGCGCCGACACTTCAGGACTTGGCGACCGCCACCAAAGATTCCATCTCATCGTACTAGATAACTTGAGGACGCGCGCGGTACGTTCAATCTCACCCTGAATCGGTTGGCATGGCCTACTTTCCTGAACATATTCTAAATATTGCTACATTTGGATAAAAGGTGTCACATGCACCATATACGTCAAAGGGGATTTCCCCCCTCTTCTTTCTATATTAGGAAAATTAATGATGTATTGTTCTTTCGATTACTCTCATATTTTCATGACATCATGTTTACCCTATCTATTTAATTATAGACTTTTGTCCTTCGATTTCAACTGATGTGCAGTTCTTTCAATTTGGGCCCATATTTTCATGTTACCATATTTTCTTTAACAATCCTACCATTTTCTTCAGGACATCCCTTGATATGCAACAAATTATGTAGTGCACAATTTTTCCCTTTACATACATCAAGGCTCGACGAATGTCATACTGCACACAAACCATGGATTTACAATCATTGCTACTGTAAGACTTGATGAACGTGGTGACTCCTATTTTGGCACTGGCTTATGGAATGAAATTGCAAAGTTTTATGTACTGAAAGCTGGCACTAAAATTGCACTGCACATAGAAGGGCCTGGTCATGAGATATATGCTAACTTCCCCGACAAAATCATCCATCCAGACTTTGTTCGAAGTAAGTTTTATTTACAACTATCTGCATATGTTGACTTACCCAACAATGTCAAATGAAGTGTGTAGTATTTAAGCAACCAATTGTTATTCCCTTTTCTTACTATATCCCTACCTAATAACTTCTAGTTACCAATACACCTTTCTATTGCCCTGTTTTAACTAAATATTCCCTGTACTCCCATTTCTATCAGAAAGCGCCGCTGACACGGAGACTCTGGAGGTGGAGAGCGGGGCTTCCAACAAGCGGAGGCGGGGCGAGCTAGAACTGCAAGCGACTCCAGCAGGCCTAGACTTAATTAGCAGCCTCCCCGATGATATGTTGAGAGTCATCATCTCCTTCCTCCCAATTAAATATGGGGCGCGGACAACCCTCCTTTCCCGGCGGTGGCGCCCCTTATGGAACTCCAGCCCTCTCGACCTCATCGACACCCACGAGCTCTTCCATGGCTATCGCAAAAGCTTGGATGCATTCTCCAAGTTCCTTGGCAATCACCTTGGCCCAACCAAAGGCCTTAGAATGGACAAGTTCCGTTCCAATGGCAAGGGCCAAGCCAAGCTTGACAACTGGTTCCGATCCCCCGCCCTAGATCATCTCGAGGAGCAAATTTTTGATGATGTGCATATGCGGTCGCTGCCAATGTCCGCACTCCACCTCGTGCCCACGCTGCGCGTCGCCAAGTTCAAGAACTGCCATTTCCCGCCCCTTAATGACGCGCCCACTCTTATTCTACCACGACTAAAGCACCTCGAGCTCGTCGTGTCTACCTGTCAAAGGGTGACCTGGAGCTCCTGCTCCATGGCTGTACTGCACTCAAGTACCTTCATCTTCAGGCGATTAATGGGTTGAGTACCTTCCACATCACCTCCATGACTCTCCGGACTATTTATGTGTGTTGCTGGTGCGGCAGGAAGACATCACAAAAGGTGGACCACTGTATGGTCATCCAGGACACACCTGCACTTGAGAGCTTACCTGTAGTTGATCAAGAAGGTCCAACAAGAATCAATGTCATTTCTGCGCTGAAATTGATAGTGGTGGGCTACTCGTCTGACAAATACTCCGAACTTGTTATTGGATCTACACCCGTTCAGGTACAACAGCCGCCTTCTACCTCTCCTTCTATAAATTAACATTATTTCTAACTTTGAAGATGTTTGTTCGTCTGTCATTCAGAAAATGATTTCGACAAGCTTGACCCCGAAGTTGCACACAGTGAAGGTCTTGGCACTAGAATCTATCGGGCCCGACCTGGAGCAAGTTTTGTAGGGCAGTAGCAATTTTCCCTCAAGTGGATGACCTAAGGTTTATCAATCCGTGGGAGGCATAGGATGAAGATGGTCTCTCTCAAACAACCCTACAACCAAATAACAAAGAGTCTCTTGTGTCCCCAACACACCAGATACAATGGTAAATTGTATAGGTGCACTAGTTCGGCGAAGAGATGGTGATAAAAGTGTAGTAATGATAGTCGATATTGATTTTTCTAATAGGAACAATAAAAACAAGAAGGTAGCAAGTAACAAAAGTGATCACAAACGGTATTGCAACGCTTGAAAATGAGGCCTAGGGTTCGTAGTTTCGCTAGTGCAATCTCCCAACAAGGCTAATATAATTGGATCATACAACCATCCCTCAACGTGCGATGAAGATCACTCCTAAGTTCCTATCTAGCAGAGAACATAAGAAGAAATTGTTTGCAGGGTATGAAACCACCTCAAAGTTATTCTTCGTGATCAATCTATCCTAGAGTTCGTACTAAAATAACACCAAGCTATTCTTTTCGATCGATCTATCCAAGAGTTCGTACTAAAATAACACCATATGATACACATCAACCAACTCTAATGTCACCTAGATACTCCAATGTCACCGTGAGTATCTGTTAGTTGATTATACGATATGCATCAAACCGTTTCAGATTCAAAATACTCAATCCAACACAAAGAACCTCAAAGAGTTCCCCAAGATTTCTACCAGAGAAACAAAGACGAGAACGTGGATCAACCCCTATGCATAGATTACCCCGATGTCACCTCGGGAATTCGTGAGTTGAGTGCCAGAATGCACATCAAGTGAATCAATATTATACCCCATTGTCACCACGGGTATCCATAGCAAGACATACATCAAGTGCTCTCAAATCCATAAAAGTATTCAATCCGATAACAACGAAATCTCAAAGAGAAAACTCAATTCACAACAAGATAGAGAGGGGAAAACACCATATGATCCAACTATATTAACAAAGCCCGCGGTACATCAAGATCGTGACATCTCAAGAACACGAGAGAGAGAGAGAGAGAGAGATTAAACACATTGCTACTGGTACAAGCCCTCAGCCTCTAGGGTGGACTACTCCCTCCTCATCATGGTGGCTGCCGGGATGATGAAGATGGCCACCGATGATGATTTCCCCCTCCGACAGGGTGCCAGAACGAGGTCTAGATTGGTTTTATTTATGGCTACAGAGGCTTGCGGCAGTGGAACTTCCGATCTAGGGTTGTTTCTGATGGTTTCTCTATTTATAGGATTTTTCAGCGTTGGAATCACGCGAAGAATGGCCCCGAGGTGAGCACAACCCACTTGGGCCCACCTGGGCCTCCTAGTGCGCCCAAGTGTCTTGTGCCCACCTTCTCGTCCTCCCACGAAGCATTTAGTGCCTCTTTTGTTCCAAAAAAGTCGGCAAATTTTTTTCTTGCATTTGGTGAACTTTTATTTCTGCACAAAAAACACCACCACAGTAGTTCTGCTAAAAAAAGCGCCAGTCCAGGTTAGTTCCATGCCAATCATACCAAAACCATATAAAATTGTTGTAAACATGGCATGAATACTTCATAAATTATAGATACGTTGGATATGTATCAGCATCCCCAAGATTAATTCCTACTCGTCCTCGAGTAGGTAAAGGATTAAAAGAAATAATTTATGAAGTGTGATTGCTAGCATAGTGCATAAGTTTGATCAGTGATAATTTTAATCACTTTTCCTAGGATCATAACAACAATTCTTTCTCATAAAACTTCTTATGTTAAAGTAGCAACCAATTCACATGTTAAGATTCAAACAATGAATTCTCTTGAAACTCAACAACCTATATTCTTAGTCACCAAACAATTGCAATTCAACTTATTCAACAAAGTCTAAGTAAGAGCTCCACATACTCTGTCATCGTATAGTATTCCATGATTGCTAGTACTCAAAGCATATTATTAGAACACATGTCATCCATCAAACACAAAGAAAGATAGGGGATTAATATTTTGCCTCCCAACTCATTTATCATAGAGATAATTGTCAACAATAATAATTCATGATCAAATATATCTGACTGGTCATATGTGCCTAGATTTTTCCACACCACATGATGCTTTCCAACTAGAGAATAATTGAGGTTGAAATGAGAAGGCATTCTATTGAGTCTTGCATAAAAGTAAATACTGAAAAGTAAGAGATAGGCCATTCGCAGAGGGAAGCAGAGGCTGTCATGTGCTTTTTATTTGGATGCGCAAGCTCTTAATGCAAAGGAACATCACGTATATTTCCCCTTGTGATAGCAACCTTCATTATGCAGTCCGTTGCTTTTATTACTTTGCCATCACAAGTTCGTACAACGCTCAATTTTCCCTTACAATAAAAGATCAAACATATTTAGGAGCAATTTTTATTGCTTTATGCACCAATGACAACATACTTGAAGGATCTTATTCAATACATATATAGGTAGGTATGGTGGACAAGAAACCGGGTTAAGGGTTTTTGGATGCACAAGTAGTATCTCTACTTAGTACGAATTTTTGGCTAGCAAAAGATCCTAAGCAAACACCACATGTTGGAGGATCCATAACAATATAACTTATATGCAATACCCAAACATAACTCATTACGTTGTCTTCCTTGTCCAACATCAACTAATTTGCTCAAGTTTGAAAATAATTAATGGGTATTCACAATCATAGAAGATGTCCAAGATAATATATTTGCATGTCAAAGTTCTCTTCCTTATACTAATCATTTATGAATTGCTTGTATGACGATTATTGTGATTGTCAAGCTTCAAAAGATTTCACTTTCTAAACCTAGTGTGAAGCTAACTCTAGGCATGATATGAACATATAATTTCAACTTCATGATATTCAATTGATTTAACAATTTACTCATAGGATATAAGTGAAGCACAAGAGTAAATGAAAAACTACTCCAAAAGGATATAAGTGAAGATCAAGCAAGTAGTTAAATAAATGGGTAGCCATTTGAGGACTCTCTCTTATTTAATAACTTTCATATCTAAGTATTTTATTAAAACAACAAGCAAAATAAAACAAAATGACATTCCAAGAATAGCACATCTCATGCGAGGAAGCAAAAACTTAGGCTCAACCGATGCTAACCGATAGTTGTTGATGAAGAAAGGTGGGATGCCTACCGGGGCATCCCCAAGCTTAGATGCTTGAGATTTATTGGAATATTATATTGGTATGCCCAAGCTTGAGCTTTTGTGTCTCCTTTATTCCTTTTATATCACGGTTTCCCTAAATCTTAAAAACTTCATCCACACAAAACTCAACAAGAACTTGTGAGATAAGTTAGTATAAATCAATGCAAAACCTTATCATTCTCTACTGTAGAAAATCACTAAAATTATCATTTAACATTGTATACTAAATGCCTCTACATATTTAATATTCCCATCCTCAAATAGAATCATTAAACAAGCAAACATATGCAAACGATGCAAACATAACAACAATCTACCAAAACAGGACAGTCTGTAAAGAATGCAAGAAGATTCATACTGTAGAAAATTACCTTGGGTTGCCTTGGGAATCCCCAAGCTTAGTTGTTATGTTTGCATTTTGAGGGGAGGCCTTTCGAGGCATCGCCAAGCTTAGTTGCTTGGTAGATTGTTGTATGAATCCCCAAGAAAAAAGAGGGGATGCCTTTCGAGGCATCGCCAAGCTTAGTTGCTTGGGTCTTCCTTGAATATTACCTTGGGTTGCCTTGGGAATTCCCAAGATTAGGGTCTTGCCACTCCTTATTCTACTCATATCGATATCTCACCCAAAACATGAAAACTTCAATCACATAAAACTTCACGGAACTTCGTGAGATAGGTTAGTATGATAAAGACAAATCATTCACTTTGGTACAGTCAAACACAAGATTCATAATTGTTCTCACACAATTCATACTGTAGCTTATCAGTTCCACAATTTATATTGATCAATATAAACCATAGAAACTATAAAACAAACAAACTATGCATTAAAAACAGATTTTGTCAAAAACAAAACAATCTATAATGATCTCGACAACAACCATACTTATGCTACTCCAAAAATCCTGAAAAATTAGGAAAACGTGGTAAATTTGTATATCAATCATCTGTAGAAAAATTCAAGAATTTATCACGTTCCAGCAGAGCGATCAATTCTGTTACTGGGCGCAAAAGTTTTTGTTTTTGCACAGAATCAAATCAACTTCCATCCACGATATCCCAAATGCTTTACTTGGCACTTTATTGAAACAAAACCTATAAAACATGATTACTATAGTAGCTTAATAATGTTAACACACAAAAATAGTAGGGGTAAATGTTGGGTTGTCTCTCAACAAGCACTTTTCTTTAATGCCTTTTAGCTAGGCATGATGATTTCAATGATGCTCACATAGAAGTAAAGAATTGTAACATGCAAGAGAGCATCATGAATCATGTGACTAGCACATTTAAGTCCAGCCCACTTCCTATGTATAGGGATTTTGTGAGCTAACAACTTATGGGAGCAAGAATCAACTAGCATAGGAACGCAAGACAAGCATAACTTCAAGATTTTCAACACATAGAGAGGAAACTTGATATTGTTGAAATATGTAAAAGCATATGTCCATCTATCATAATAATTTTGAGTAGAATCATGAATGAATTCAACAATATAATTATCACACAAATTATTATTTTCATGATCTAGAAGCATAGAAATTTTACTACTCTCCACATAAGCAAATTTGTTCTCATGAATAGTAGTGGGAGCAATGATGCGGCTTGAAGCTACATCGGTATTTCCCCAAAGAGGAAGGGATGACTCAACACAATGACGGTAGGTATTTCCCTCAGTGATGAAACCAAGGTTATCGAACCAGTAGGAGAACCAAGCAACGCTACGTAAACAACACATGCACACAAATAACAAATACTCGCAACCCGACGTGTTAAAGGGGTTGTTAATCCCTTTTGGGTAACGGCGCCACAAATTGGCAAACGGGCGTGAGAGAGTAGTAAATATTGATAGATCGAACTCCAAATAAAATAAATAAGAATAAATTGCAGCAATGTATTTTTGTATTTGTGGTTTAATAGATCTGAAAATAAAAGGCAAATAAAATAGATCGCAAAGGAAATAATATGAGAAGGAGACCCGGGGGCCGTAGGTTTCACTAGTGGCTTCTGTCGAGAAAAAAAGCAAACGGTGGGTAAACAAATTACTGTTGGGCAATTGATAGAACTTCAAATAATCATGAGGATATCCAGGCAATGATCATTATATAGGCATCACGTCCAAGATTAGTAGACCGACTCCTGCTTGCATCTACTACTATTACTCCACACATCGACCGCTATCCAACATGCATCTAGTGTATTAAGTTCATGGAGAAATAGAGTAATGCAATAAGAACGATGACATGATGTAGACAAGATCTATTTATGTAGAAATAGACCCCATCATTTTATCCTTAGTAGCAATGATACATACATGTCGGTTCCCCTTCTATCACTGGGATCAAGCACCGTAAGATCGAACCCACTGCATTGCAAGATAAATAGATCAAGTTGGCCAATCAAAACCCACATATCGAAGAAGAAATACGAGGCTATAAGCAATCATGCATATAAGAGATCAAAGAAGATTCAAATAACTTTCATGGATAAAAAGATAGATCTGATCATAAACTCAAAGTTCATCCGATCCCAATAAACACAACGCAAAAAGAGTTACATCATATGGATCTCCAAGAGACCCTTGTATTGGGAATCAAGTGATAGAAAGGAAGCCATCTAGCTACTAACTATGGACCCGAAGGTCGACAAAGAACTACTCACGCATCGTTGGAGAGGCACCAATGGAAGTGGTGAACCCCTCTGTGATGGCGTCTAGATTGGATCTGGTGGTTCTGGACTCTGCGGCAGTTGGAATTTATTTTTGTCCACTCCCCTAGGGTTTCTAGAATATTTGGGTATTATAGAGCAAAGAGGCGGTCCGGGGGCACCCGAGGTGGGCACAACCCACCAGGGCGTGCCTGGGCCCCCAGGCGCGCCCTGGTGGGTTCTGCTCCCCTCGGAGCACCCCCAGATGCTTCTCTGGCCCATAGGGTGTCTTCTGGTCCCAAAAAAATCCACAAAAAGTTTCACTGCGCTTGGACTTCATTTGATATTGATTACATGCGATGTAAAAAATATGCGAAAAATAGCAACTGGCACTTGGCACTATGTTAATAGGTTAATACCAAAAAATGATATAAAATGACTATAAAATGATTACAAAACATCCTTTAATTTGTATAACTTACTATACTTACTCAATCACTTAGCAACTCTAAAGGCTACTCTCTAGCTAGCTAGCTTTATGTTATTGTTTTTCTTTCCTGTGAAGTGGACCGTTCAACTTTGTTGGGGTGCCATTCGTGACCCATCTGACAAGTACCATGGTTGATCGGCATGATATGGTATGTTATACTAATTGTAGTAATTTGATGATATATATATATATATGCTTTGTTGTTATATTTAGTGTAGAGTCCAATGATATGCTGTGTGGAATCTAGTCGATGATATGCTTTAGTGTAGAGTCTGATGACATGCTTTTTAGTGTTGAATCCAAGGAACTATTAATAGTGTAGATAATCCATACTTATTAGTAGAATTCATGCTTAGTTGAAATGTGTAGTACTGTGTCATTTGATAGTGTAGAAATCTATACTTAGTAGAAATATATTTGCAAGAGTATGTGCGAGGCTACTTATTAATTGATATGTTTTTCTTATTCAGAAATTGCCAAAGAGCCTATCTGTGAGTTGTGGTATCGAGCCTGATGAAGAAGGCTCAGCTGGAATATGCCTTACCGCAAGGGGCTCCGTCACCACCTGTACTTACGGCGTGGACACGAACAGTCGCACACACTTAAGCTCGGTTGGGTGGAAGAGCTTCCTCGTTGGCAAGAATCTTCATCCTGGACAGGCCATCCTAATTACTCTCAGGAACACCCACCGCCCAGGCTTGAGGATGATGATCGTCATCGATATCATCTAGAACTACATATGTGTGTGTGGTTGTATGACTATATATACCTAGTAGAACTGCTATATATGTGTGGCTGTAAGACTACCTAGTACTGCTTATCATATATGCTATATTCATGTGAGGATGCATGTTGACTATATATGAGTACCTATAATGCTTTATGATATTGTATGACTACTGTATGACTATATGGTATTGTGGTTAATGATATTGTTATCTGGTATATGTGAAATTGCAGTTTATTGAAATGGGGTAGGAAGCAGAAAAAAATGATGAAAAATATAGCAGCAACACGGGACAGAAAAGCGCTATAAATACTTAATAGTAGCGCGTTCCAGAAAAGCGCTACTGGTATAGTCAATAGTAGTAGCGCGGGTCTAGACTGTGCTACGACTAACTATTAGTTGTAGCGCCATAGTAGTAGCGCGGCTACCCGCGCTGTTGATAGCATCAAAACCCGCGCTACTACGAGGGTTTTCCCTAGTAGTGCTTCTACCCGCTTTAATCTCTACTTAAACATGGTGCTCAATGCTATATATTATTTCCTAATGATCTATGGCTATCTTATGATGTTTGAGTAGATCTGTTTTGTCCTATGGGCTAATTGATGATCGTGGTTGGTTTGAGTGTATATTTTACTATGGTGATGTCCTCCGGTGTCCTCCGTCTCGTGCAAATGTGAGGGGTCCCCATTGTAGGGTGTTGCAATATGTTCATGGTTTTCTTATTGTCGGTTGCCGGAGTGACAGAAGCGTGAACACGGATAAGTGGGTTATTGCATATGGGAGTAAAGAGGACTTGATACTTAATGCTATGGTTGGGTTTTACCTTAATGATCTTTAGTACTTGCGGATGCTTGCTAGAGTTCCAATCATAAGTGAATATGATCGAAGTAGAGAAAGTATGTTATCTCATGCCTCTCCCTCATATAAAATTGCATGAATGATTACCGGTCTAGTTATGAATTGCCTAGGGACAAATGACTTTCTTGTTGACAAAATCTATCAACTTTTATTACCTTGCAATTTACTCGTAGATTTATTCTCGCAAAGTACTCGTAGTTTTATTCTTGCAAAATAGTTTCATACTTGTTTTAGGGAAAGTAGACATCAAGTGTGCGTAGAGTTGCATCGGTGGTCGATAGAACTTGAGGGAATATTTGTTCTACCTTTAGCTCCTCATTGGGTTCGACACTCTTATTTATCAAAAAAGGCTACAAATGATAACCTATACTTCTGGGTTATCAGTGTCCTCCGTAGGCTTTGGAGTGACACTTCCATAGAATTTGTTCCTGTTCATGCTCAGGTATACAACGTATAATAATACCATCTACTCCTTCGTTATAATGATGTGGGTCATCCCAAAAGTAATGTCTTAAATTGAAGAAGAATGTTTCTTTTCCTGGTATGTAAAGCTAGGTGGTATAAATTTAGCAACAATATAATTAGCATAGTCTGCATACCAAGGAGTGCTACAAGAAGCATTTATGACAGCTAGTTGTTCATCAAGGAAGATATCATCAATAGGTAGTGGGTCATCAAGAATATTTTCTAACCT
This sequence comes from Triticum aestivum, assembly GCF_018294505.1. Classification (NCBI taxonomy): domain Eukaryota; kingdom Viridiplantae; phylum Streptophyta; class Magnoliopsida; order Poales; family Poaceae; genus Triticum; species Triticum aestivum. The sequence goes on from NC_057794.1 coordinate 531,030,292, forward strand.
AGACAAGTTATCAGCTACGGGGTTCATAGCTCCCTTCCTATCAGTGATATGCAAATAAAATTCTTGCAACAAAAGAACCCACCTAATAAGTCTAGGTTTAGCATCTTTCTTTTCCATAAGGTATTTAATAGTAGCATGATCAGTGTGAACAATTACTTTAGAATGAACTATGTAAGATCTGAATTTATCACAAGCAAACACAACTGCTAAAAATTCTTTCTCAGTAGTAGCATAATTTCTTTGGACACTTTCTAGAGTCTTATGTCGGAGTAATGGGCCACGGGTAGCCTAACCCGAGCCCAAGAGCCTTTCAAGACATGTGGCCGACTGTGCCCCTCAAAGCGTCATGATAGAGCTCCGCATTCTGGCGGGCGGCTGGCCGAACGGCCGACTGCCAGAAGGCGGCCATGCTCAGGAAGGCGGCTCCAAGATGGGCCGACCCCTAGCAGGCGGCCTCTAGAGAGGCCGGCCCCTAGCAGTCGGCCCATGGCACCCTCAAAGTCTACGCCCCCATTAAGAAGACAAGACAGGGTGTGGCTGCAGTATAGCCCATCCCCCCGTATCAAGGGCGGGGCCTGGCCACAGTGCTCTGTACAGGCAGAGATCTCCTCCCGGCGCGGCACTGTTGCCACTCTGCCCCTGACATCACTCCTGTCAGGCGAATCCCTGTTCCCACGACCACTTGTCGGTACAACCCGAAGACGACGGGCCCTGCCGGTCAGTGAGAGCCCAGAAGACGGCGGGGGCCTCACCAGTCGGACCGAGGGAGGCCGGCTCTCAGCAGTCGTCCCATTCCTTCCTCGGGGCCCCACACACCATTAACTAGATAAGACGCGAAGTGGTTACAGTGATCTCCCGCCAGGCGGCGGGACTGTAGCCACGCTCCCCTGACCAAGCAAGCATCATTAGCATCACGACTACTGTAATCCACAGCCGACAAGACCCGTGAGCGGCGGAGGCGGCCTGTCGGCTCCGTACCAGACCAGCCGGCAGGCCCCAGCAGTCGGCGGAGAAGCCGATGACCAGAGAGACTGACAGCCGGGGTCCTACACCTGGCCAGATTACCATTGTACCCCTGGGGGGTAGGCCTATATAAACCCCCAGGGCACCCATGCAAAGGGTTGGAACCTGTTAGAGTTAGACTCACACCTAGGGAGAGAGGAGAGCAGACCTTGCCTTCTTCTACCTCTAGCATATAGCTCGAGGAACACCATTGTACTCACTAGTGCCTTAGTGACCATGCGGAGACCCCACAGAGCAGGACTAGGGGTGTTATCTCCTAGGAGAGCCCCGAACCTGGGTAAAGTGCACCGGCGTTCGTGTCTATGCCTTATCCCGCTTCCAGGCACCGGCGACGTTCTACTCGCTCCCACTATGATAAGCCATCCATTGGCTATGTCGCACCCAACCGTGGGGCCAGGTGCACCGTCTCCCGGAGACCTGTTCTGGACGGGAACCCTGTTCCTTCCTGGCGAGCGCAGCAAGCCCGGCATGCCAGACGACGTCTGCGTCGACGCGCTGCACGCCGTGGAGGTTACCTGTGCGGCGAGCTGCCTCACCGATCTTGTTGGCGAGATTCGCCTCTTCGACGAGACCGCGTCTGATGCGGGCACCGATGGCCTCGAGAGCCGCCTCGTGAGCATCGTCGATCAGCTCCACGTCGCCAGTGAGCCTACTGCTGACTTGGAGTCGGTTGGCTCCACCAACCCGATGTTGGTCGACTCCGACACGACATCGCTCGACGCGTTCCCCTCCAACGTGGTGGTCTACGACGAGCCGCTTCCCCGCGCGGACAGCGGCGGCAGCACCGTGACGGAGGTGCTCGTCATCAGCCACGACGAGCATTCTGGCGGAGGGGCCAGGATCCATTGCAGGCGGCAATGTAAGACCTGGCTGCGCCTATCCCGGAAGACGCCGATGCCGAGACGGTGGAGGCAAGCCGTATCCAGCTCGTCGAAAGCGCCAACCGGCTGGCCAGCATGAGATGCCTCTCGGAGGCCTACCAACGGGAGATGGATCGTGCTGTCGGCGGCACGCCGACTCCTGGTGGGCCTAGCCGCATTGGCTTGGTCCGGCAGCGTGGCGCAACCATCGCCAACATGTTCGGGACAGATCGTCTCGTCTACGCCACGCGTGCAAAGAACATACGGCTGCCCAGGCGGCAGCAGACGAGTTAGACAAGCTCGAGGGCGACGAGCGTCGCCACATGACAGAGCGAGTCCAGCAGCTCCTCGACACGGCTGCTGGGAGCAAGATGCCGGGTGCCGCGCTGAAGCGCCCAACCGGCGAAACGATGACCCGCCTCCTTGCCGAGACCAAGGCACGACATCTCAGACGCCGACTGGTGGCGTTCGCGACCAAAGAGACAAGGAGCCTGCTGCTAGCCGTAGCCGGACTCACATCACCATCGAGCGCGACCAAGACGGCCGCCCAAGAGTAGTACGACGGCGAGACGACTGTCCGCCTCCCCCTCCCCGCAGGGAGAGGCGTATTTCCCCGCCGCCTGTTGATCACCCATCACTCAGTAACCGCCTTGGCCGCCGAGAAGGAATCGGAGAAAACAATGCCCGCCATCGGATCGATCGCCTCAATCGATCCCTAGCGCTAGAAGAAGAAGATGAGCTGGGTCCACCTTGTTTTGGCCCCCGCATCCGAGATGAGCCCTTCCCCAAAGGGTTCACTCTCCCGAGAGATACACCCAAGTACATCGGCTCCATGAAGCCGGAGGACTGGCTGGTCGACTGCTCCACAACCGTCAGCATCGCCAATGGCAACAAGCGTGTTGCCGTGAAGTACGTTCCCTCATGCTCCAGGGCATAGCCCGGACCTGGCTGAACACCCTGAAGCCCCGCAGCATCAACAACTGGGTTGATTTCACCGAAGCATTCATTCGCAACTTCACCAGCATGTACAAGCGGCTGCCCAAGCCTCGCCAGCTCTCCTTGTGCGTCCAAGGCCCCAACGAGTCGACTCGTGACTACCTCATGCGCTGGGCCAAGCTGCGCAACTCTTGCGAGGGCGTGCACGAGATACAGGCCATCGAGTACTTCATTGCCAGCTGCCGAGAGGGCACCCTCCTCAAGCACAAGCTTCTTTGCGACGAGCCAGTGACCCTCGACAAACTGCCGATCATAGCAGACAAGTACGCCACGGCCGACTCCTCTATGAAGGCAGAAATCCAAGTTAATGCGTCGGGCATGGTGGCCGCTCAAGCTCCTCGGACCCCATCTGGCGACACCAGTCGGCGACAACAACCAAACGACAACGAGCGCAAGGCCATGCAGCCGGCTTCCACGAGCCAGCAGTGGCAACAGTCAAAGATCAGCAGCCAGAAGGGCAGCCTCCTCCCAAACAACAGAAGGGTGGCAAGTCCAACTGGCTGGCCGCCTTCTCGTACGAGCAGACTCTCGATGCACCCTGCAAGTTCCACAGCGGTGCGAAGCCGTCCAATCACACCACTCGGAAGTGCCACTGGCTCACCAGGATCGCCAAGGGTGACGGACTCCAGCCTCCTCTGCCTGCGGGCCCGCCGCCTCCTCCTCCTCAGTAGCCGATGGCTCGACCTATCGGCACCATACAAGATGATTATCCTAAGGAGCATGGAGCTTATGTCGTGTTCACTAGCGTGGCCGACGACAGGCGCAGCAGATGGCAGAAGCAACAAGAAGTAAATGCAGTAGCAATAGAGACCCCCGAGTTCATGCATTGGTTTGAGAAGCCTATCAGCTGGAGTAGAGCCGACCACCCGGAGGTGATACCCAATCCCGGCTCTTATGCTCTGGTGTTGGATGCCACTTTTGCCATAGAGAGGCGAGATGCTCGCTTCTCTCGAGTTCTGATAGATGGCAGCAGCAGCATCAACATTATGTACAAAGATACCATGGAGAAGTTGGGAATCAAGCATAGACATCTTTAGCCCAGCCAGACTGTTTTCCATGGCATAAGTTCCTGGCCTTTGCCTCTCGCCAATCGGCAAGACTCAGATAGATGTCCTCTTCGGAGACAAAAATCATTTCCGCCGAGAGCCAGTCTGGTTTGAGGTGGTGGACCTTGAGAGCCCTTATCATGCATTACTTGGCCGGCCTACGCTGTCCAAGTTCATGGCGGTCACCCACTATGCTTACCTGAAGATGCCGAGCTCCAAGGGAATTCTGACCATAGCAGGTGGCTACAAGAAGTCGTCCGCCTGTGCAGCAGAGAGCAGCCGGTTAGACGAGTCCCTTGTGATAGTGGCTGAGAAGCGGCTCCTTGAACGGGTTGTGGTGATGGCCAGCAAGCAGCCGAAAATGTCACCCAACCCCAAGGAGTCGGAAGTCGAGGGCTCATTCAAGCCAGCGGAGGAGACGACGAAGATACCCTTCGACCTGGAGCACCCGAAGAGGCACGCTGTCAGAGGTGCAAACCTTGACAACAAATAGGAAGGCGAGCTCGTCGATTTCCTCCGTGAGAATCAGGACATCTTTGCATGGTCTCCCAACGACATGCCGGGTGTTCCGACGGAATTCGCCAAGCACAAGCTACACGTTCGGTTCGATGCCAAGCCAGTCAGGCAGCCCTTGCGCCGTCTGTCGGAGGAGAAGAGAAGAGTTGTTGGAGAAGATATAGCCCAACTTCTAGCAGCCGACTTCATCATGGAAGTATTCTTTCTAGAGTGGTTAGCCAACCCGGTCCTAGTGCTGAAGAAGAACAAGAAGTGGCACATGTGTATTAATTATACCAGCCTCAACAAAGCATGCCCCAAAGACCCATTTGCTCTGCCAAGAATCGACCAAGTGATTGACTCCACAGCCGGATGTGAGCTGTTGAGCTTTTTGGATGTATACTCAGGGTATCACCAGATCAAGATGAACCCAGCCGACAGGCTAAAGACCGCCTTCATCACACCATTCGGAGCCTTCTATTACCTGACCATGACGTTCGGCTTGAGAAATGCCGGCGCCACGTTTCAGTGTTGCATGCAGAGGTGTCTCCTCAAGCAACTCGGCAGAAACGCCCACGTGTATGTGGACGATGTGGTGGTGAAGGCGGAAAAGCGAGGAACGCTACTAGAAGATCTCAATGAGACCTTTGAGAACTTGCGCCGATTTCAGATCAAGCTCAACCCGGAGAAATGCGTCTTTGGAGTGCGAGCCGGCCAGCTTCTTGGCTTTCTGGTCTCAGAGCGCGACATAGAGTGCAACCCTGTGAAGATCAAGGCCATCGAGAGGATGGAGGTGCCCACCTGACTGCTGGACGTGCAAAAATTTACTGGCTGCTTGGCCTCCATCAGCCATTTCATCAGTCGACTGGGCAAGAAGGCTCTTCCCCTATACCATCTCATGAAGAAGACCACCTTTTTGGAGTGGAACAACAAGGCGGATGAAGCTTTTCTCTAGCTCAAGAAGATGTTGACCACTTCGCCTGTCCTGGCAGCCCTGACTCCTAAGGAGCCCATGCTCCTCTACATCGCCGCCACCAGCCGGGTGGTCAGCACAGTCATAGTGGTGGAATGCAAGGAAGAAGGCGAAGCTCTACCAGTCCAGAGGCCGGTGTATTACCCGAGTGAAGTACTATCCACCTCCAAGCAGAACTACCCCCACTACCAGAAGATGTGCTATGGCGTGCACTTTGCTGCCAAGAAACTAAAGCCATACTTCGAAGAGCACCCAATCACTGTGGTCTGCACAGCTCCACTTGCCGAGATCATTGGAAGCCGAGATGCCTCAGGCCGAGTGGCCAAATGGGTCATAGATTTGGCCCCCGATACCATCTACAACCAGCCTCGCACCGCCATCAAGTCACAAGCACTGGCCGACTTCCTCGTCGACTGGGCCGAGACCCAGTACCTGCCGCCAGCGCCAGATTCCACTCATTGGCGAATGCACTTTGATGGTTCCAAGATGCGCACCGGTTTGGGAGCCGGCATCGTACTCACCTCTCCCAAAGGCGACAAGCTCAGATATGTGCTGCAAATTCACTTTGCCGCCTCCAACAACGTTGCTGAATACAAAGCACTCATTCACGAGCTCCGACTTGCCAAGGAACTCGACATTCGCCGGATCCTGTGTTATGGAGATTCCAACCTGATGGTCCAGTAGTCGTCTGGTGACTGGGGCGCCAAGGATGCAAACATGGCAAGCTACCACTTCCTCGTCCAGCAACTCAGCGGATACTTCGAAGGGTGCGAGTTCCTCCATGTGCTAGGAAATGACAATGAGCAAGCCGACGCCTTGGCATGAATCGGCTCCACCCGGCAAGCAATACTAGCCGGCGTCGCCCTGCAACGCCTCCTCAAGCCGTCTGTCAAGCCACCGCCAGAGTCGGATTCCATCTTTGTGGCGGCTCCTCCTGAAGCAGTCGGATCCGACTTGAGGACCCCAGCAGCCGGCATGGGGAATTCGACAAGCGACCCGGGGACTGCAGCAGTCGGCCCGGGGACTTCATCGACTCAACAAGCGACAGCCGACTCCAACCCGCCGCCTCCTGGCCTAACCGCCCTTGTGCAAGTAGCAGTCCTAGCAGCCGAAGAAATTGTAGCACCTTCATGGGCCCAGCCCATCCTCAACTTTCTGGTGAACAAAGAGCTCCCGACTGATGAGATCTTGGCCCGGCAAGTGCAACGCCGGGTAGCAGCGTACACCATAGTCAACAGAGAGCTTGTGAGGCGCTGTGTCACTGGTGTCTATCAGCGTTGCGTAGAGCCAGAGCAAGGCCAAGCAATTCTCAAAGATATCCATCAAGGCGAGTGTGGTCACCACGCAGCTTCAAGAGCACTCGTGGCCAAAGCTTTCCGCCACGGTTTTTTCTGGCCGACTACTCTAGAAGAGGCCAAGGACTTGGTCCAGAAATGCAAAGGGTGCCAGAAGTTTCGTTCAAAGCCACATCAGCCGGCTTCTGCACTCAAGACTAGTCCCATTTCCTGGCCCTTTGCCGTCTGGGGCCTGGACATGGTGGGACCATTCAAGACGGTACGCGGCGGCATGACTCATCTGCTTGTCGCAGTGGACAAGTTCACCAAGTGGATAGAAGCAAAGCCAATTAAGAAGTTGAATGGTCCGACTGCTGTGACTTTCATCTCCTACATCACCATCCGACAATGGCACAAACTTTGCCAAAGGCGCCTTAGCCCGTTTCTGCGCGACGCAGGGCATCCGACTGGACGTAGAGTCTGTTGCCCATCCGCAGTCAAACGGCCAGGTGGAGCGAGCAAACGGCCTCACTTTATCCGGCATCAAGCCATGACTGGTCGAGCCTCTGGACGGTCGGCCGGCTATTGGCTCGACGAGCTATCGGCCGTCCTCTAGAGCCTGCGCACAACTCCGAACAAGTCAACCGGCTTTACGCCTTTCTTCCTCGTCTATGGTGCTGAAGCCGTCATCCCGACGGACATAGAATTCGACTCCCCTTGAGTCACCTTGTACATCAAAGAGGAGGCAGAAGAAGCACGACAAGACGACGTCGATCTGTTGGAAGAGGGCTACCTATTGGCACTCAGCCGGTCCACCATCTACCAACAGAGCCTGCGCTGATACTACAACTGAAAGGTCAAGCCAAGATCCTTCCAAGAAGGAGACCTTGTGCTTCGGTTGATCCAGCGAACAGCCGGCCAGCACAAGCTCTCAGCACCTTGGGAAGGCCCCTTCATCATTAGCAAGGTGTTGGGCAACGACTCCTACTACCTCATCGACGCTCAGAAGCCTCGAGCACGCAAAAGAGATGACTCCAGCAAGGAGACGGAGCGACCATGGAATGCGAACCTCCTTCTTAGGTTTTACAGTTGATGCAGTATGTACCACACCAACTTTTGTATTAAGTACGAAGACTCCGGGTCCCCTGTGAAGAGCTCGGGGACTGTCCTCTTTTATCTATATGATAAGTATTTCGCCTGTCATTTGTGTTATTTCATTAGTCCGTCTGGCACCGGGTTCGACCAGACGGCCCGGGGACTTGCCACCTTGTACTATGAAATGCTTCCTGCAGCCGAACAAGTAATGTGTTGGCACCTAAGTTTTCTCCTGCCAGAAGCCGCAACTCACAGAGCGGCTGTTCGGTCGACAGGAGTTAAGGCAGTAAGGGTGTCTGCATGAAAAATGGCTAAGGACCCAAAGCATACACATAGTCCAAGCCGGCTTCCCACCTCATCGACCGGCTGTCAAGCAGCCGGCTGGCCGGCTTCTACTTAACTTGCTAGAAAATTCTAATCGGCTAAGTACTTGCCTCCCCGAAAGTGGCTAAGTATTTGATCCAGCCACAGTCCATTGAGCGGCTGTTCGGCTGGCAAGACAGCAACCGAGGGAAGGCGGCAAAGGAAAAAAGCCAAAGAGCAGAAAGCAAGGAAAAATAGAAGTCGACAAAAATATTTACACATCAAAAGGCCCTTGGACGACATCCAACAAGAGTTTGAAATACACCCCACGGGTGGAATTGTGCGAAGTTAACGAAGTTTGTCGAGACTGATAAGCAGGAAGAAACAAAGGTAAAATGGCAGCCTCGGAAGCAGCAGACGGGTTCAGTGGAATGGTGGAGTCGGTGGTGCCGGCTGGTTGAGCGGCCGACTTGTCGGTCTCCGCTTGGTCGCCTTCAGCAGCAGCTGGCTCGCTCAGGCGTGGCTCGTTGCTGGAGGCACGGTCGAGTTGAGGCTAGCCGTCCGCTCCGACCTCTGGCGCCTCCTCTTCACCTTCCTCCTCCCCTTCGTCTTCTCCTTCGTCGCTGGAGTCTATCACCTCGGCCGAGTCCTCGCCATCCTCCGGGTTCATCCCAAACCACTCTGGTGGCGCCTCGGCATCGTTCTCGGCCAGCTCCGGGATGAAGATGCTGGTGTTGGTGTACTCGGCGATTGCCACCGCCTGCTTAACAAGATCACCCTCCACCGCCACCAGCTCCTCCTGGGCTTCCTGTCGAAACATGGTCAACTGGGCTAGATTGTAACGCCCACGATGCGGCTATATCTCCCACATGTCGAAGCACGACTGAGAGGCATAACCGCATTGTAAGCAATGTCGCAAGTGGGGTAATCTTCACACAACCCATGTACTGAATAAGAAAAGAGGTACATAGTTGGCTTACAATCGCCACGTCACACAATAGGATAAATATCATTACAATCATCCAGATACAATCAAGGTTCGACTACGGAACCAAATAAAGACAACCCCAAATGCAACAAAGTCCCCGATCGCCCCCAACTGGGCTCCACTACTGATCGTCTGGAAAAGAAACGTAGTATCGTCCTAAGTCCTCATCGAATTCCCACTTGAGCTTAGTCGAATCGCCTGGAGCGGTATCATCGGTCCCTGCATCTGGTTTAGAAGGAATCTATGAGTCACGGGGACTCAACAATCTCACACCCTCGCGATCAAGACTATTTAAGCTTATAGGTAGGGAAAAGGTATGAGGTGGAGATGCAGCAAGCACTAGCATATATGGTGGCTAACATACGCAAATGAGAGCGAGGAGAGAAGGCAAAGCACGGTTGTGAACTAGAAGTGATCAAGAAGTGATCCTGAAACTACTTACGTTCGAACATAACTCCAACACCATGTTCACTTCCCGGACCCCGCCGAGAAGAGATCATCACGGCTACACACGCAGTTGATGCATTTTAAATAAGTTAAGTGTCAAGTTTTCTACAACTGGACATTAACAAATTCCCATCTGCCCATAACCGCGGGCATGGCTTTCGAAAGTTTAAATCCCTGCAGGGGTGTCCCAACTTAGCCCATCACAAGCTCTCACGGTCAACGAAGGATATTCCTTCTCCCAGGAAGACCCGATCAGGCTCGGAATCCCGGATACAAGACATTTCGACAATGGTAAAACAAGACCAGCAAAGCCACCCGAATGTGCCGACAAATCCCGATAGGAGCTGCACATATCTCGTTCTCAGGGCACACCAGATTGTGCAAGGTTCCGGTAGGCCAGCCTAGTGTTGCCCCTGGTGGCCACCGGTAGCTGACAGGTTGGACCAACACTCAGAGGAGAACTGGCCCGGGGGTTTAAAATAAAGATGACCCTTGGGTTGGCCGACCCAAGGGAAAAAAGGCTAGGTGGCGAATGGTAAAACCAATGTTGGGCCTTGCTGGAGGGGTTTTATTCAAGGCGAACTGTCAAGGGGTTCCCATTATAACCCAACCGCGTAAGGAACGCAAAACAAGGAACATAACACCGGTATGACGGAAATTAGGGCGGCAAGAGTGGAACAAAACAACAGGCATAAGGCCGAGCCTTCCACCCTTTACCAAGTATATAGATGCATTAATTAAATAAGGGATATTGTGATATCCCAACAAATATCCATGTTCCAACAAGGAACAAACTCCATCTTCACCTGCAACTAACAACGCTATAAGAGGGGCTGAGCAAAGCGGTAACATAGCCAAACAACGGTTTGCTAGGACAAGGTGGGTTAGAGGCTTGGCTTAGCAAATATGGGAGGCATGAGATAGAAAGTGGTAGGTATCGCAGCATAGACATAGCAAAAGAGCGAGCATCTAGCAAGCAAAGATAGAAGTGATTTCGAGGGTATGGTCATCTTGCCTGCAAAGTTCTCTGAGAAGACGAAAGCTTGATCCTCGTAAACGTACTCAACGGGTTCCTCGAACATGAACTCGTCTCTTGGCTCTACCCAAAGCAAGAACACAAGCGAAGGGAACGACCATCAACCACGGTGCAAAGCGCAAGCAACATGATGCAAAACATGGCACGATATGCGGGATGTGATATGCGATGCGTATGCATGACTCGGAAAGGAAAGATTGAACCTGGCCTCAACATGGAAATCCAAGAGTGCCACTGGAAAGAGGATTTGATTTCGGTCGAAATCTATATAAAGATCACCGGAAACGGATGCACGGATTGCAAACGGCAAGCAAAACAAATATGGCACCGATATGCGATTAACAGCACGAGGCCACCTAAATGCATCAAGAACAACAAGCTAATGCACTCTAACATAGCAACAAAATACATGGCAGGGATCCACTCAAGATGCTTGACAAAAGATGAAAACTGAGCTACGGCTAATTCTCTCAATAGCAGCTTCAAACAAGCATGGCAAAAGTGCAAAAGATATCAGGTTACAGACTTAGTGAAAATAACAAGTCAGGAATTTAACATCAGGAAGCAATGTTTAGACAAAGAAAACAACATGCTACAGGAACATATCATGGCAAAGCAAGGCATGGCATGAAGCTACTTAAAGCATACAACAAAAGTCCCTTACTGACCATAAGCCAAAAGGGATCAGAAAATACAATGGCAACCATGTGAACATAGCAATTATCGTTAACAGATTCAGACTTAGCAGAAAACTGGAACATGGCAAAACAGATATTAAGTAGGCATGTTTGCGAGATCGATGCACTCACCACAAGGCATTGCATGATAAATTAAGCATACACCCAGCAAGTAGACATGACATAGAAGCTAAACATGGCAAGAACAACAACATAGAATGCCCGAATCAACTACAACAAGCTCGACAAAAATGCTTAACATGTAAACATTCTGCCAGGAACATTTTATAGCAAAAGTAGAGCTCGATTGACTCAAGCTAGGGTGCTCCATAAATGCAAACAAAGACATGGATGGATAGAGCACAACATTATCTCAAAATCACCCTTACTGATCATGCTCAAAAGAGGCATGGATCCCTCTGTAGCAACTAGAATACATGGCATAAAAATAATGACAGGGCAAAGACTTAGAATATTTCAAAGTCCCTGAAATCAGCAACATTACGAGAGATACTTTGCATGCTTGTGCTAGTCACCACAGAGATCACAAAAATACATGGCATAGACCCCTGTAAAGATGGCATGGCATACTTCAAAACTCATGTAGGGCTCAAGATCATAGGAGGCACACATCAATCATGGCAAAAATGACAAATGTCCAATTACTGATATGAATCTGAAACTAATAAAAACTAGCACTCTTCCAACAGCATTTAGGGCATCAAAATGAGCTCAAATGAACATGATGCAATGAGATGAAATGAAGTACTCGTCGAGACGAATAATTTGATATGCTAGATGCCCAAAACGGAGCTACGGATGCCGAGATATGATGCAATGAAGTATGCATAAAATGCTGGGGACTTAGTCGAAAATTAGACCTCGTGGGAAAAGTTAACCCGGGACGAGGAGATCCGGGACACGAGATCCGGGGCGCTATTGGTTCGTGGGAGTGGTGGATCTCATCCCAAACACTCCGGATCCGGCCGGAGTTAACTTTGGTGAGCTCTGGAACTCTGGCGAGGGGCAGCTCAGGCTCCGGCGAGCTCAAACGGAGCCGATGAGGCCAGCGGGTGGTGGATGCAGGTCCGGCTGGAGGCGGTGGCCAGACGGGTGAGCTGGGGCGCGGCCGGTGAGCTGTGGCTCCGGCGGGCGGCTGCGCCGGCGGGAAGGATCCGCGGGCGAGGCGGCTAGGCGAAGGGCGGCGGCGGAAGGAGCACGAGGCGCGGGGGCGGGCACCTCGGGCGGCGACAGCATGGGCCCCACGGACCCGATCCGGGCCGCGTGAGCCGGCGGCGGGGCTGGAGGAGAGAGAGTGCAGCGGCGGTGACGTGTCGCGCCCGGATTCGTCCGGCGCGACGGCTGGATGTGTCCGGCGGCGGAGTGGACATGTCCGGCGCGCGGAGGAGGAAGACTGCTAGGGTTCATCCGCGAATTTTTGGGGAGAGCCACATATATATAGGTAGAGGGAGCTAGGAGAGTCCAAATGTGGTGCGGTTTTCGGCCACGCGATTGTGATCGAACGGCCTAGAAGATGGAGGGGGTATCGGTGGGTTTTGAGCCACTTTGAAGGGGTGTTGGGCTGCAACACACACTTGCCTTTATGGTTCCTCGGTTAACCGTTGGAGTATCAAACGAAGTCCAAATGGCACGAAACTTGACAGGCGGTCTACCAGTAGTAAACCAAGGCCGCTTGGCAAGTCTCGGTCCAATCCGAGAACGTTTAACACTCGCACACGAAAAGAGGCAAAAGGGGACACCGGAGGACATAGGAGCGCCGGAATGCAAAACAGACAACGGGGAAAATGCTCGGATGCATGAGATGAACATGTATGCAAATGAGATGCACATGATGACGTGATATGAGATGCATAACACGCAAGCAAATGACAAGGAAACAACAGCGAATAACTGGAAGACACCGGGCACATCGGTCTCGGGGCGTTACATAGATTTAGCCCAGGGTACCACGCCTTGACGAACTCCAAGCCCGGCGTGCTCCGGCCCGGGCCGAGGAGCCCTTCCACGCCTCAAGGCGGCCGGCTGCTAGCTCCAGCTAGTCGGCAGTCCAGCTGGGTGTGCGCGGAGCCGACATGTCTGGCCACAGGGCGGCGATCGCCTGGGCGCCAACACGCTGAAGGAGGCGCATCATCCGATGAGCCGGCCGAAGACGAGCCTGGATGCTGAGAAGCAGCTCGTTAAGAGTGCGGGGGGTGTCGGCAGCGATCTGCTCGCCTTCTGCCCTCCGTCCTTCATGATCGGCCTCAATAGCCTGCTTGGCAGCACAAGAGTGACCTGGGAAGAAGTCTGCTCGGACAAAAAAAGCAAAGAGTCAGATTAGAAACTAGAAGTCGGCATGATCAGAAGCCGGCGGCTTGAAGAAAGAGTAAAGAAGGAAGCTTACCATCGACCATGTCTTCAATCTCGCCGAAGCCAGCAGTCAGCATTACCTCCTTGTCGGTCTAGGCAGAGCACTCGGTCTTGAACTCAGCAAGGAGACCTGCCTCCTTGTCCTCCGCCTTGTGTATGGGCCTTCTTGAGAAGCTCCGTCTGCTCCGTCAGTTGCGTGACCAGCCAGTCACGCTCCTTGGCCAGCTTGTTGTAGTCCGCCTCCTTGGCACACAGTGCGGTGTTGGCTTCGCCCAGCTACTGCTGCAGGGTGGCATTGGCCTCTGCAAAAGTAGAAGAAGGAAAGGACATCAACAATCAACAAAGAGAGATGTAGTTGCCAGGAAGATCCGGCCCGACTGCTCAGCAGTCGTCCCGAATCTCGGGGACTACAGCCCGTGGGTGTGCCAGCGCGCCCCCGCGGAGAAAGAATTTATCAAATATCAACAGAGAAGAAGAGCAGTTGCCAGGAAGATCTGGCCCGACTGCTCAGCAGTCGCCCCGAATCTCGAGGACTACAGCCCGCGGGTGCGCCAGCGCGCCCCCGCAGAGAAAGAAAAAGATTTACTCTGGCTCTCCGACAAGTCGATGACCCGTTGATCCAACTCCTGGACTTTGGAGTTGAAGGCGGCTGCACTTGGTTATGATAATCCTGCAGCAAAGATATCAGACAATATTAGTACTCGGAGCTTGCCAATTAAAGTTCCGAGCCGCCTGCTCAGCAGTCGGACTGCTGAGCCTCGGGGACTACACCCAGTGGGTGCGCTGGCGCGCCCCCACGAAGAAATACAAGAATTAAAAACAAAGAAGCAAGAAGCATACCCGGATGGCTGCTCACGACTCCAGGAACGCATTGTTGCAGCGCTTGAGTGCGTCGGCTTCAGGGCGGAGCTTGGCCTGGACGTCCAGGATCGCCTTATTCAAAGGGCCCGTCTCGCCTCCCCGCACCCACTCAGTGGGCGCGGCGCTAGTCGCCTCGGCATCCGGGATCGAAGAGCTCGCGGCACCGGTCTCCAATGGGCGTGGCGCCAAGTTCGCTTTTGCAAATCGGCGGCGCGAGGGTGTGCGGACCTCAGGAGTTGGGCCTGTCACCAGCTCGTCTCCGGCTGGTGGCGCCGGCGGGTCGGCCGGCTGTTTTTCTCGCGCCTCCTCAAAGGGTGGTGGCAGGGGCACAATTACGTCCTACATGACGATGTCGCCGCCGTCCCTCTCCATGATCGGGTGCTCGTCGCCAGCTCCCCAGTCGGCGCTACAAACTCTGGTGGTGGCGGCGCGTAGTTCAGGGGGGTGATAAATATCACCAACTGACGGCACGCGGCTTCCTCGGCCTACTTTTTCGCCGCGGTGGCAGCCTCGGCCTCCGCCAGCTTCTTCAAAGCAGCGGCCTCCGCCTTGTCCACTTCCGCCTTCTCCAGGTGGGTGGCTTCCTGCTCCTCGCGTGCCTCCCGTGCGTTTCGCTCTGTTGCCTCCCAGAGGTCGGCGGCCGGATCGATTCACCGGGTGGTGGTGGAAGTCTCCGCCGACCCCACTATGGAGGCGGTGGCCGACTTCTCGAGAGAGAGCGGAGCCCTAAAATCAAGAAAATAAAACAAAGAAAGTTCAGAAAGAATCAACGAGAAAGAAGAACACAAGGGAAAGATACTTATGCCGACACCATAGGAGGCGCCTTTGGGAGCTTCTGGTACTTGGACGCCTTCGCTGCGGCCTCTTTCCGCCTGGTCACGGCGGTTGGATTCTTGGCCTTCTTCGGCGCACTGCCAAACAAGACGACACCTTGATTACGCTTACGCATGCTACCTCGAGCAGTCGGCTCGACGGAGGGGCCCGTGTCCGCCCTGCTGGCGCCCCGTGCAGGGCGCGGCTCATCTTCCTCTTCATCATCATCAGGCTAGTTCTCGATGCCGCCTTCTTCAGAGCCGCCTGCTTCATAGAGGCCGCCTGTCGCGGTGTCCTCCAAGGCGGCCGCCCCCAAGTCGGGGTCATCCACGTCGCTCACTGCCCGGTCCGGTTGGTAGTCGCCACCTGCCCCTATGATGGCGGCTGTCGCGTCCGACATATATATCTGTTTCGGATGATGAGAGCCCGGCTGATCAAGCCCAAGATCAAGACTAAGACAATTATCAAAAAGAAAGAATTGGAAAACTTACCGCAGGCGGCGGGTCAACGTGAGAATATGGCCGCTTGCCGAAGCTCCAAGACCCCTCCAGCTTGAGGCCGGAGATCTTGTTCACCAAGTTCGCGACCTCGGCAGCCGACATCTCCTTGGTTCTCAGCCGGCACGGGTTGCGATGCCCGCTCATCCGGCTGATCAGGTGCGGCCGACCTTGGAGCGGGAGAACCCGGCGCTCGACGAAGGCGACCAGCAAGTCATATGCCTTGAGGCCTTCGGTCTCGGTCAGCTCCCGGGGCCGTTGGATGGCGGCGGCGCCGTCTGCTGATACCGGCTTTGGCTTGTACCCCCAACTGGCCCTGGACTCGGCAGGTGGGCCGTCTACATAAGCCGGCAGATTGATGAAGTTGACAGCCGGGTCCACGTTCTCCACGTAGAAGTAGGATTGCTGCCACATTTGACCGACTGTGGCAGCTTGATGACGGGGAAGGCGTTCTTCAGCGACGGTCGGCGAACCGCGACGAAGGCGCCGCACTAGGCAGCCACCTCCCGGACGGAGGTGCCCAGCTTGGTGTAGAAGAAAGCTCCCCACAGCTCGATGGTGGGGAGGATGCCAAGGTAGCCTTCGCACATCGTGACGAAGGCGGCCAGGAGCATTACGGTGTTGGGCGTGATCTGATGGGGCTGGAGGTGATAGAATTCGAGAAACGATCGGAGGAAGCCGCTCGCCGACAGGCCGAAGCCGTGGATGAAGTGCGAGTGGAAGACGACCCGCTCGCCCTCTCCCGGCGCTGGCGAGATCTCCCCCTTCGGCCGCACGCGTGCCTTCATGTAGCCCGCGTCGGGAAGACACCGCGTCTCGCGGAGGAAAGTGAAGTGGTCCTCATTGACGTTGGACCCATCCCAGTCTCCTCCTTGCTCGCGCGCCATAGAGAGCTTGACAAAGAAAGGGCGTGGCGAGGGAGCTGAGAATGGAGGGGAGGAAAGAGGGCTCGGGTGGACGAGCTCGACGGAGACAAACTATGGCAGCGCTCCGGCGTGGCTTGGGGGCGCTGCGGCGAGAGGAAGAAGAAGGAGGCAAGAATGGGGTGCAGGGGCGCGCGTGCTCCGCCGCTCCCTCCCCTCGCCCTACTTATAGCCTGCGGGCTATGAAGCTGAGGGGGCGGGCGTGGGATCGTGGGATTAACTGTGCCCACGACCCCACATCCCCACCTTTATCACGCGAGTTACTGCGCGCACTAACTCCTCGGGGAAACACAACCGCCCGCCTCGGCTGCAGCGGACCCGCTCGCGCGCCGAGGCCCGATGGTGTCAGGCCCAGTCTGCAGACGCATACCATTGCGCGCGTGGGCTTGCAAACTGGCCCGGCTGGCTGGCGCCACGTGGCTCCCCCACGACGGGCGGCGGGCCGAGAAGCTTAGCTAGCACGCCACCTAGTTCCCGCCGTTGCATTCGAAATTCCAGAAAGATCCGACTGGACGTATCCGACTCCTGCCAACCGGCTTCCTGGAAGTCGGATGAAGCTTCCTTCAGAGCACCCGGAGGAGGAAACTGTTGAGGCTCCTCGGCTCCTCAGCCGCGGCACCTCACCAGCTTCGGGGACTACTGTTGGAGTAATGGGCCACGGGTAGCCTAACCCGAGCCCCAGAGCCTTTCAAGAAATCGGGGCCGGCTGTGCCCCTCAAGGCGTCAACATAGAGATCCGCCTTTTGCCGGCCGGCTGGCCGAACGGCCGACTGCCAGAAGGCGGCCATGCTCAGCAAGGCGGCTCCGAGATGGGCCGACCCCTAGCAGGCGGCCTCCAGAGAGGCCGGCCCCTAGCAGTCGGCCCATGGCGCCCTCAAAGTCTGCGCCCCTATTAAGAAGACAAGACAGGGTGTGGCTGCAGTATAGCCCATCCCCCCGTATCCAGGGCCAGGCATGGCCACAGTGCTGCATACAGGCGGAGATCTCCTCCCGGCGTGGCACTGTTGCCACTCCTCCCCTGATGTCACTCCTGTCAGGCGAAGCCCTGTTCCCACGGCCGCTTGTCGGCACGGCCCGAAGATGGCGGGCCTTGCCGGTCAGCGAGAGCCCGGAAGACGGCGGGGCCTCACTAGTCGGACCCGAGGGAGGCCGGCTCTCAGCAGTCGGCCCGTTCCTTCCTCGGGGCCCCACACACCATTAACTAGATAAGACGCAGAGTGGCTACAGTGATATCCCGCCAAGCGGCGGCACTGTAGCCATGCTCCCCTGACCAAGCAAGCATCATTAGCATCACGACTATAGTAATCCACAGCCGGCAAACCCATGAGCGGCTGAGGCGGCCTGTCGGCTCCATACCAGACCATACGGCGGGGCCCACCAGGCAGCGGGCCCAAGCATTCGGCGGAGAAGCCGGCGACCAGAGAGACTAACAGCCGGGGTCCTACACCCGGCCAGAATACCATTGTACCCATAGGGGGTAGGCCTATATAAACCCCCCAGGGCACCCATGCAAAAGGTTGGAACATGTTAGAATTAGACTCACACTTATGGGGAGAGGAGAGCAGTCCTTGCCTTCTTCTACCTCTAGCATATAGCTCGAGGAGCACCATTGTACTCACTAGTGCCTTAGTGATCATGCGGAGACCCTGCAGAGCAGGACTAGGGGTGTTATCTCCTAGGAGAGCCCCGAACCTAGGTAAAGTGCACCGGCGTTTGTGTCTATGCCTTATCCCGCTTCCAGGCACCGGCGACGTTCTACTCGCTCCCACCATGATAAGCCATCCATTGGCATATGTCGCACCCAACCCGTGACATCTTACTAGCATAATGGATAACATTTAGTTTCTTATCAACTCTTTGTCCTAGAATAGCATCAATAACATTATCACTAGCATCACACATAGTTTCAAAAGGCAAGTTCCAATCAAGTGGTTGAACAATAGGTGCAAAAGTTAAGGCTTTCTTAAGTGTTTCAAAGGCTTATACACAATCATCAACAAAAACAAATGTAACATCTTTTTCAAGAGATTAGTAAGAGGCTTAGAAATTTCAGAGAAGTCTTTAATAAATCTCCTACAGAAACTAGCATGACCAAGAAAACTTCTTATACCTTTAATATCTTTAGGACATGGCATTTTCTCAATTGCATCAACTTTGGCTTTATCCACCTCAATACTCGTTCAGAAATTTTGTGCCCCAAGACAATACCTTCATTCACCATAAAGTGGCACTTCTCACAATTCAAGACAAGATTAGTTTGTTCACATCTCTACAAAACTCGATCATGGTTGCTTAAGCAATCAAAAAAGAAGTTCCGTAAATGGAGAAGTCATCCATGAAACCTCAATAATCTTTTCAAAAAAGTATGAGAATATAGCAGTCATACATCTTTGAAAGGTAGCAGGTGCATTGCATAAACAAAAAGGCATATGTCTATAAGCATAAGTTCCAAAAGGGCAAGTAAGAGTGGGTTTCTCTTGATCAGGTTGTGATACAGGTATTTGAGGGAAACCAGAATATCCATCAAGAATGCAGAAGTGTGTGTGCTTAGGTAATCTATCTAACATTTGATCAATAAAACGCAAAGGGTAATGATCATTTGTAGTGGCTTTGTTTAATTTTCTGAAATCAATTACCATTCTATAACCAGTCACAATTCTTTGTGGGATAAGTTCATTTTTATCATTAGGAACAACAGTAATACTTCCTTTCTTAGGGACATAATGAACAAGACTTACCCATCTGCTATCAGCTATAGGATAAATATACCTGCTTCCAAAAGTTTTAGTATTTCAGTTCTTACCATTTCCTTCATCTTAGGATTTAATCATTGCTAATGATCAACAACTGGTTTAGCATCGGGTTCCATATTAATCTTGTGCTGACAGAGAGTGGGACCGATGCACTTAATATCGCCAACAGTATATCCAATAGCAGCTCGGTGCTTCCTCAGAGTTTTTAATATTCATTTTTCTTCATGCTCTGTAAGGTTAATTAGCACTAATAATAACAGGATATATCTTCTTCTCATCAAGATAAGCATATTTCAAAGTATCAGGTAATTGTTTCAATTCAAACATAGGATCACCCTTAGGTAGAGGAGGGCCTCCTAGAGTTTCAACAGGAAAATTATGTTTAAGAATAGGATTTTTTTTATCAAAGAACATCCTATTTATTTCATTTATTTCATGCAAGTGCATATAATTTTCATAGTCAAGCAAATATTGTTCCAGTGGATCTATAGGAGGAACGACAATAGAAGAAAGACAAATTATTTCATCTTTACTAGGAAATTCTTTATCATGAGGTTTTCTACTTCTTGAGCTTGCGTTGGTTTTTCCCTTGAAGAGGAAAGGGTGAAGGAGCAAAGGAGAGATAAGTATTTCCCTTAGTTTGAGAACCAAGGTATCAATCCAGTAAGAGACAATGCACAAATCACCTAATACCTGCACAAAGAATCAAACAACTTGCACCCAACGCGATAAAGGGGTTGTCAATCCCTTCATGGTTACTTGCAAAAGTGAGATCTGGTAGAGATAAATAAACGGTAAAGTAAATATTTTTGGTATTTTTGATTTATAGATCGGAAAGTAAAAGATTGCAAAATAGTAGATCGGAAACTAAAATTGTAGACCGGAAACTTGTATGATGGAAAATAGACCCGGGGCCATAGGTTTCACTAGAGGCTTCTCTCATGATAGCAAAAAATACGGTGGGTGAACAAATTACTGCCGAGCAATTGATAGAAAAGCACAAAGGTATGACGATATCTAAGGCAATGATCATGAATATAGGCATCACGTCCATGTCAAGTAGACCGAAACGATTCTGCATCTACTAATATTACTCTGCACATCGACCGATTCGTTCCTGCATCTAGAGTATTAACTTCATGAAGAACAGAGTAATGCATTAAGTAAGATGACCTGATGTAGAGGAATTAACTCAAGCAATATGATGAAAACCCCATATATTTATCCTCGATCGCAACAATACAATACGTGCATTGCTGCCCTACTGTCACTGGGAAAGGACACCGCAAGATTGAACCCAAAGCTAAGCACTTCTCCCATTGCAAGAAAAACCAATCTAGTTGGCCAAACTAAACCGATAGTTTGAAGTGAATTACCAAGATACAAAATCACGCATATAAGAATTCAGATAAGATTCAAATAATATTCATAGATAAGCTGATCATAAATCCACAATTCATCAGATCTTGACAAACACACCGCAAAACAATATTACATTGGATAGATCTCCAAGAACATCGAGGAGAACATGGTATTGAGAATCAAAGAGAGAGAGAGAGAGAAGAAGCCATCTAGCTACTAGCTATGGACCCGTAGGTCTGAGGTAAACTACTCACGCTTCATTGGAATGGCAATAGAGTTGATGTAGAAGCCCTCCGTGATCAAATCCCCCTCCGACAGGGTGCCGGAAAAGGTCCCTAGATGGGATCTCATGGGTACATAAGGTTGCGGCGATGGAAAAGTGTTTTCGTGGATGCCTCTGGAGGGTTGGGAATATATGTGAATATATAGGACGAAGAATTAGGTCAGGAGGTGTTCGATAGGCCACAAGGCGGGGGTGCCCCCCCTAGGGCGCCCCATGTGGCTTGTCGTCTACTCCAAGCTCTTCTGACTTGGAGTCTAAGTTCAACAAGTGTCTTCTGGTCCAAGAAAAATCATCGCGAAGGTTTTATTCCATTTGGTATTTCTTTTCCGCGAATCTCAAAAACAAGGAAAAAATAGAAAACCGGCACTGGGCTCTAAGTTAATAGGTTAGTCCCAAAATAGTATAAAATATCATATTAATGCATATAAAACATCCAAAATAGATAACATAATAGCATGGAACAATAAAAAATTATAGATACATTGGAGACGTATCTAGGTTGCCTATGAAACTTAGAGAAATTACATTCCTGAGATACATCACCAAAATTAACACTGACCGTTTCTTTCTTGGAATCTATCTTAGCATTAACACTGTGCAAGAAAGGTCTACCAAATATAATGGGACAAAAGTCATCTTGTGGAGAACCAAGAACTAGTAAATCAGTAGGTTATCTTATCATCCCACATAAGACTTCCACATCTCTAATAATTCCAAGTGGTGTGATAGTATCTCTATTAGCAAGTTTAATGGTAACATCGATATCTTCTATTTCAGCAGGTGCAATATCATTCATAATTTCTTGGTATAAAGTAAAATGAATAGTAGTAACACTACCGGCCATATCATGTAAGCCATGATAACAATGATCTACTATTTTAACTGAGAGAACATGCATGCCAACAACGGGTTTATTCTTATCTTTAGTGTCTGGTTTGGCAATTCTAGCAGCTTCATTGCAGAAATAAATAACATGCCCATCAATATTATCAACCAAGACATCTTTAACCATAGCAACACTAGGTTCTACTTTAATTTATTCAGAGGGTCTAGGTGCTCTAATATTACTTTTGTTGACCATGGTCGAAACCTTAGCATGTTCCTTTATCCTAACAGGGAAAGGTGGTTTTTCAATGTAAGTAGTAGGCATAGCTGGATCAACATTGTAAATAATAGTTTCATCTTTAACTATGACTAGCTCGTCAATGTTTTCTTTAATAGGGCGTGATATTTAAACAACTTCTCCTTACAGATATCAACATGAGTAGCAAATGATTCACAAAAAGAGGCTACCATCTCAGAGTCAAGTCCATATATAGTGCTAAACTTTTGAAAAGCATCGGTATCCATAAAACATTTAACACAATAGAACTTAAGCGTTATACCTGACTCATTACCTTTGTCAAGTTCCTAATCTTCAAAGTTGCGTTTAATTCTTTCAAGAAGGTCCCACCTAAATTAAATAGTTTTCTTCCTAAAAGAGCCAATCGAAGAAGAATAAAGCATGGTTTGATTATCATGAGAAAGACGAGCATAAAAATTCTGTAAGGTAATTTCCTTCGTGAGCTCATGATTGGGGCATGTATACATCATGTATTTAAGCCTCCCCCAAGCTTGAGCGATACTTTCTCCTTCACGAGGCCAAAAACTATATATATAATTCCGGTCATGATGAACTAGATGCATTGGGTAAAACTTTTGATGACTCCTAAAAGAGCCAATCGAAGAAGAATAAAGCATGGTTTGATTATCATGAGAAATCCGAGCATAAAAATTATGTAAGATAATTTCCTTCGAGAGCTCATGATTGGGGCATGTATACATCATGTATTTAAGCCTCCCCCAAGCTTGAGCGATACTTTCTCATTCACGAGGCCAAAAACTATATATGTAATTCCGGTCACGGTGAACTAGATGCATAGGTTAAAACTATTGATGAAATTCCAATTTCAATTGATTCCAATCCCAAGCTCCAATACCGTCACATAGCCTAACCATGTCAATGCTTTTGCCCCCAAATATAAAGGTAAAACCTTCTTCTTAACTTCATCTCTAGGTAAACCTACAAGCTTAAATAATCCACAAACTTCATCCACACGGATTAGGTGCATATCAGGATGTAGTGTTCCATCTCCTGCAGAAGGATTAGCTAGCAGTTCCAATCCCAAGCTCCAATATCATACTTGAAGGAATTACTCACTCCCGGTGGGGAGCATCATGGAATTGGCAATGGAGAAGGGTTGGTGATGATGAAGAACAAAGACCCCCCTCTCCGGAGCCCCAAACGGACTCCAGATCTGCCCTCCCGAGGAAGAATAGGGCTTAACAGTGGCTCCGTCTCGTGGATCGTGATAATTCTTTCTCCCTGATTTTTTTTCTCCAAAAAAGGATTTTATAGCGTTGGTTTCAGGGTCAGCGGGGCCACCAGGAGGGGACAGCCCACTTGGGCGCGCTAGGAGAGGGAGGCGCACCCTAGTGGGTTGTGCCCACCCAAGAGCCCCTCTTCCGTAGGTCTTGGCTCTAGAAATTCTTATATATTATATAAAAATTCCTCGCAAAGTTTCGTTCCATTCTGAGAACTTCTATTTCTGCACAAAAACAACACTATGGTAGTTCTCCTGAAAACAGCGTCAGTCCGGGGTTAGTTTCATTCAAATCATGCAAATTAGAGTCCAAAACAAGAGGAAAAGCGTTAGGAAAAGTAGATACGTTGGTTACGTATCAACTCCCCCAAGCTTAAACCTTTGCTTGTCCTCAAGCAATTTAGTTGATAAACTGAAAGTGAAAAAAAAGTTTTACGAATTGTTTTCTCTTGTTTGCATAAATAAGCTTAAACAACACCCATGTTTTCAGCCAACATTATAACTAACCATGTCGACAATAACTCTTGAAGATTATAATGACTCATATCAATGACATAATCAGCTAGCGAGCAATAATAAGACATCTCAAACGGCAACACATTGTCAAAACAACCATGATATAATATGACAATAGTGGTATCTCGCTAGCCCTTTCTGAGACCGCAAAACATAAATGCAGAGCACTTCCAAAGTTCAAGCAGCGACTAAACATTGTAATTCATGGTAGAAAAGATCTAGTTATGATGCACCCAAGATTAGCTACACACAATGCATAAATCATGACAACTGTGCTCTTCTCAGTTTGTGGCGCTTATTTTATAAGGTGATGACACAACATAAACGTAAATAAATAGTCCCTTCGCAGAGGGAAGCAGTGATTTGCAGAGGTGCCAGAGTTCAATTTTTAAAACAGAGGTAAATGATATTTTGAGACATGCACCCTTCTCATTTACTTCACGACCATCAGTTATCAATATCTCCCATGCTAAACATGCTAGTGGCAGTTCCCAAGTGATAAAAGTAAAGGTTTTGACTCCATTGGGAGTTTTTGTTTGATTATTCGAGCGATTAACTCTTTTTGTATTTTGCAGTTTGGGACTGGGCATCCCTATTACCGCCCTTTTCTCGTGCAATGGCGAGTGAATAAACACTCGACCTGAGAATAATCCGCTTAGCATGGAAGATACCAACCACCTCCTGTCGTTCCATGAACGATACAGGAACACAAAATGGCTAATTTTTTAGAAGTTTTTAGAGGTAGCACATGCAAATTTACTTAGGAGGGCAGGGTAATACCGCATATAGGTAGGTATGGTGGACTCATCTGGAATAACTTGGTTTCAAGGTTTTTCATGTACAAGCAGAATCCCCACTTAGTACAGGCTAAGGCTAGAAATTTAGATTGAGAAGCGGCCATCTAGAGAGCAACAACGATCATGACCATGCATTATGCATAAGTAACATTGGACACTAGCATGAGTAGGATATGATCACCATGAACATAAATATCATAGAGGCTATGTTGGTTTTGATTCAACTACATGCATGAACATGTACCAAGTCAAGCCACTTGAACATTCAGAGGAGGATACCATATCATCATACTACATCACAATCATTTTAACGCAATGTTGATATCCAAGATAAATCATTATCAACTACTAGCTACTTATGCATGTCATGAGAAACTATAATCTTTAATTGTCATTGCGAAGATGTTTAATCATAATGGGCTGAATCATGGGTACTAGGTTAAACATATTTACACAAAAAGAAGAAGTCGAGTTCATACGAGTTTCTCTCTGCCATGGCCAGTTCATCGAATGTCGTCATTATTGCCTTTCACTTGCACGACCGAATGATATGAAAATTATACTAATAAACCAGCGATTACTTCTGGTCGTCCGTCAACGTGGTAGTTTTGAAAAAATGCCCCTGATTTTATGTGAAATCAAACCGCACTCCCTGTTTTCGTGGCACTCTAAAAAACGTTTCACTTTTACAAAAATAACCCTGTAAACCCTCTTGGGCCCGAACCGCACCACCGCCCGCAGCTCCCTCTTGCCCTCTCTCCCCTCGCACGCACAAGTCGTGTCACCGGCGATCCACACCTCCGCCACGCCCCGCCGCTGGCGACCTTCACCGCAGGACCTCCGGTCACTCCGCCGCCTCGCCCCTCTGCCTTCTCCTCCCTCCTCTCGATCTCGTCTCACATCTCTCCCTCTTTCTCGCTGAACAGGGACCTCCACGAGGGCCCTGGCGCCGCCATCCCTCAATCTCGCTGGATCCGTCCGCCTCCACGCCAAATCTGCCGGAAATGGATCCACCCAGGCCAAATCCGCCCGGATCCGACCGGGCCTCCTGCCATACGACGCCTCATCGAGGAGTACAACAGCTGCCCCATGCCAGCTAAGATCCTCCAGATCCTCTCCACCCAAACACCGTTATTCCAGGAGGACTTTGACGAGTGGCTCACCAAAAAGCTTCCCCAAATCCTACAAGAGTCTCAGGTAGGAATACACATGTACATTAACCTCAACATCTACTTGATTAATTCAGTTATCACACTTCCCTTTTGAACCAATATATGCACTTTTAGTTGAGGACACTCATCTTGCTAATTAAATTGCATGGTAAATCTTACATGGGCAGTTTATTGTGTGATTGTTGAGTGGTCCAGTGAGTAGTGCTTCCAGAAGCAAGGGAATGATAGAATGATGCACGATTCTGCAGGTTAGACGAGCCGCTGACAAATACACACCTCTATTCTGAATTTTTACTTGCAAAGATGGACCATCAGCTACAGAATATGTTGGCTAAACTCTCACAGGTCGCTAACAATTTTTATTTATTGTCATCTTGGTAATTGGCATTGGTGGTATTGTCTTCTGGTTCAACAGAAAGTTGTTCAAGTGAAAATGCAGAGGAACATGTTGAACCAAAGACGTGGTATAAAAGGGAAAGGACAGCCTAAACAGTACAATGATTCAAGTTCAGATTTCATATGCTGTCTACCCTACCTCATGAATATGCTAGCATGGTTGTCTTCTAGATTATGCACATGTCTTTGTTTTCTATATACTGTCGACGCATTGTGTAGTATGTACTAATTCTAGGGAGACCGATCTCATATTGTTCACTCTTTAGAATTAGTATTTATAAGTTTTTGTGTGGTTTTAGTACCTCAGTTAAGAAATAAACATTAGCCTTCTCGAAAGAGGTCTGCTGCCTTGCTTTTTATAATTCTATTAATTTATATTAATCTCCTTGCATAGAACTTCTGCTGCATTACTCCCCCATTGATGTTAGTGGCCCTGTCACAAGAGATTGTTGTAAGTCCTCAATATGTGTTTGATGTCAAACAATGTCCAACCTACTACATGGTGTCTCAGTCTCAAGTTCATAATTTCTACATCATTTGAATTGTATACAACAAGATACAAAAGTAGTAGGTCTCCAGCCGGCACAAAAATGCAGACTTGATTTGTTTCAGTTCCTTAATACATCTTCTACAACCTACACAGAGACCCTAACTAAGAAAACAAAATCAAGTATCGATGTACTTCTGACATTATTTCTTATTAATATCAAATTAGAATAACATTGATGGAACATATTCTTTTTCTCTCCTTGCTTGAGTTAAAGGAGTACATTATTGCATTTTGCTGAGATGTTCTGCTCAATGCAGGTTTGGAGCTAACCAAGGAAGTCACAGTTTAAGAGCTCGAGGAGGAGGGGTGTCGGTGTCAAAACCCGCGGATCTCGGGTAGGGGGTCCCGAACTGTGCGTCTAGGCCGAATGGTAACAAGAGGCACGAGACACAATGTTTTACCCAGGTTTGGGCCCTCTTGATGGAGGTAAAACCCTACGTCCTGCATGATTAATATTGATGATATGGGTAGTACAAGAGTAGATCTACCATGAGATTAGAGAGGCTAAACCCTAGAAGCTAGCCTATGGTATGATTGTATGTTCGTCCTATGGACTAAAACCCTCCAGTTTATATAGACACTGGAGAGGGCTAGGGTTACACAGAGTCGGTTACAATGGGAGAGATCTACATATCCGTATTGCCAAGCTTGCCTTCCACGCCAAGGAAAGTCCCATCCAGACACAGGACGAAGTATTCAATCTTGTATCTTCATAGTCCGAGAGTCCGGCCAAAGGTTATAGTCCAGCTATCCAGACACCCCCTTATCCAGGACTCCCTCAGTAGCCCCTGAACCAGGCTTCAATGACGACGAGTCCGGTGCGCAGATTGTCTTCGGCATTGCAAGGCAGGTTCCTCCTCCGAATACTTCATAGAAGATTTTGAACACAAGGATAGTGTCCGGCTCTGCAAAATAAGTTCCACATACTGTCGTAGAGAGAATAATATTTACACAAATCTTAATGTACTGACATGTTTTGGCAACATGACATTATGCCATGGACCGGTGCTTATTCGAACCATTTTTATTCAACCAGCTCCACACATAACACGAGGCGGTTTCTTGACACGTCTTGTCAAAGCAGAGATCGTGTTCCCCCAATTACATGATTCTCATTAATACAGTCGTGGGTAAGCCAACCGTGTCTAGGACTCCTAGATTATAGGCAAGTCCAAATGGCCACGGTGAGGACGCTTGATATTCACGCTCTTTATAAAGGGACAAGGTTTTCGCTTTTTCCCTCTCGTGCTCAATCGAACCCGTCCCCCGCCTCGAGTTCTAACACCCAAAGCCTAGGTCAGGTGCTCCGGATCTTCAAACATGTCCGGGTCCAGCCTTCAAGGCCGATGGATGCCCTCCTCCGTCATGAAAGAGGATATCAAGAAGTTGAGGGAGGCCAGATACCTGACCGCCGAGGTTTCGCATCAGCTGCCTGCTTGAGGGCCGGTCGTCCCCACTCTCGAACCCAACGAGAACGTCGTGTTCGTCTCCCACTTCCTCCGAGGCCTAGGCCTTACTCTAGACCCCTTTGCAGGGGTTTGATGTTCTATTACGGGCTAGATTTCCATGATCTAGCTCCGGACTCCTTTCTCCACATCTCAACATTTATTGTCGTGTGTGAGGCCTTCCTCTGCATTACCCCTCACTTCGGCCTGTGGCTCAAGACCTTTGAAGTGAAGCCGAAGATGATCGAGGGGCAACATGCAGCATGCGGAGGCGCGTCAATAAGCAAGATGGCAGGAGTTCCGTGGCCGAAAGGTTCCTTTCCAAAGGTGTCCGGATTATGGCAACGGGAGTGGTTTTACATCACGCTCCTAGAAGTGCCAAGTGGGCGGCTG
Source organism: Triticum aestivum (assembly GCF_018294505.1). Lineage (NCBI taxonomy): Eukaryota > Viridiplantae > Streptophyta > Magnoliopsida > Poales > Poaceae > Triticum > Triticum aestivum. The sequence continues at coordinate 531,058,999 of NC_057794.1, forward strand.
CCCCCACTTTCCGCTCAGGCCCCCACCACAACTGATGTCATGGATTAGCAGAGGACTGAGCTGGGGTCTAGCCAAGGACGTGCCTATACTACAAAGCCACATTCAAGATCTCTTCGAGGGAGATTTTAATTTGGTTGTGGTAGTGCAAGTTATGCTAGTTCGTCGAGTCCAGCCCTGCAAACACCGGCCCCTTCGCTTATGGGAGTTCAAACTAGAAGGACCGTGTGCTATTCAAAGTTTCCCCGGCCTGACGCATGAGGAAATGTACAAGTCATTCTTTGGACCTCAAATAGAGTGTCCGGATACTACCGAGGACGTGGGCCTGAGCAGTAACCGAGCCGCCGAACAAGTAAGTAATCCTCTAGCCGAACACACCCTCTTTTATTCATCATGACGTCATCTCTGAGAAATCGCTCTTTGACCAGGACTGGCTAACAAAAGTGAAGATGATTCGGTGTTCGGCCCCCCTCCCTGAGGGTTCGGAAAATCCGGTGCTGGAAAAGATGCTCGAGCTCGCACCTTGCCCGGAGCCCTCGAAGGAAGATACATGGGGGAATAATATGGGCGAAAGCGGGCCCCCATCGCTGCCAGTTCCAATCGAGGGAATGAGCGCCTCCATAAAGGAGGATAACCGGGGGTGGAAGAGGACTGCTTCTGAGGATCTGGAAGCCGAGGCCTCCAAACGAGAGAAGAACTCTCCAACAGAGGGTCCTGCCTCGAGGGGTGCTCTTGCCGCACAAAGTCCGCAGGAGGATCAGCCCTCGAACGAGTCGTAAGTGATTCAAAAAAATACTTTAATAGTGAAGGTATACTGCCTTTCCTCCGAGGAGAATAACCGCCGCATATATCATGCAGTTCGGGTCTTAGCCCTTCTCAGCTGAGCTCGTTTTCGAGGGATCTTCTTCCGGAGATGATGGCGAGCGAAACGCCTCCCCCGGACTCCTCCGATCAAGAAGCGGGCAACCCCGAAGTGTCGTCACGGAGGGCCTCTCCGGATCCGGTGAGGCCAGAAGATAATCCCATAGTCACCCGAAGTCCCCAACGTCCGGCTCTCGAAGAGAGCAAACAAAAGAGTCCGACACCGTCTGGTATGCGGTCGGACGTTCTGAGGGAGCTGTTGGAGTGAGCGGCCAACTCAGAATAACACCGTACGCTAATGGGTACGGTGATGGAAAGGATTTCGTCCGCCGAAAGCGGATTGCATGAAGCCTTTATGAGTCTACTGACAGGCTTTGAGGTATATGAAATGATATTTGATAGTACCGCACATGTTAGGTGTGCCCTGTGTAGATAGTAGCCCCTGAGACTCTAGTTTTCATCGAGAACGGCGGCGAACAGAGGATCATAGTCCCAGGCAATAACCAGACTGCCTTTATGTGCAGGTGGTGGAAGCTCCGGTGGCTAGCCGGACTAGTGAGTTTTCTGAATTAAAACGGCAACTGGATGCGGCAGACGTCGACATTTAGCTGGTTAACAAGTGGCTTGACGAATCACAGGGTAAGTAATGTTTTCTGGTGAATGTCACATAATAAGAGCAGCATGATTCCAGTATCTTTAATATGTTGTGACTGCAGACGGAGCTGCCACCGTGGAGACCCTTCGGGCGGAACTCGCCTGAGCCAAGGAACAAGCGAGGGTTAGTAATGCGGCTGCTTTGAAGGCGGCCGAAGAGTTAAGAGTCGAGAAGGTCGGCCATTGCGAAAGCAAAGAAAAGATGGTCAAGATGGCCGTAGAATTAAAAGGCACGGCCGATCGTTGCCAGTTCCTTGAAGAAGAGAACCAAGTGAAGGCAGCGGACCTTGAGAAGGCCACGATAGCGACCAAAGACACTCGCTCTGCTATGAGGGCGAAGAAGGAGGAGTTGCGGGAAGCCAGGGATATTGTGGCTGGGAAGCCCTTTCTGCTGTAGAGGAAGTTCGGAGATCCGCGGTATGCCCCTCTGGATCGGCTGTGGAGTTTGGCAGACGCATATATGGATTTGGCGGCAAGCATTGGCGATGCGGTCGAATACTTCCGAGATCAGTCAGATCATGAAGTAGACAAGCTGTTCTGGTCGCAATTTATCGTTCCAGAGCGTCCGCTTCCCTTGACTGATCAGCTAGCCAAATGGGCCGAACTTAATAGGTTGTCCGGGCTCGCCATGAGGTCCGTTGTAGATCATTTCTAGCCGGAGAAGCCGAAGCCGAACAGCTATTTCAGCTTAGTGCAGCAGTTCCTTGGTGCGGTGCCGCGCATCAACGCGATGAAGAGGTCGGCGTGCATAGAAGGCTCGCGGATGGCCTTTGCCCGTGTCAAGGCGTACTGGGCGGAGATGGATGCTACCACTGTTGCGGCGCAAGGTTCGGCCATAGGCCGAGTAGCTGCCGAGCACTATTTTGAAGAGGTTCTTGAGGGTGCTCGTTTGATAGAGTCCCAGTGCTTGAAGAATATTATGTTTGAGTGACATGTATTGCCATTGTAAACACAATGTTTTTATGAAATATAGTAAGGCTGTATTTATACTTTTGCCGGAAAGTAATATGATGCCTCCTGTGCGGCCGTTTATGTATTTAAAGACATTATAACCGAGCAGTTTTCCTGCCATCTTAGGGCATTAGCAAGGTCAGCCATTGGATTAGCGCTATGTTAGCCGCGAACTGGGCCTAACGTCCTAAGGGTAGCTACTCCCGTAGCTATTTTGGAGCCCAAGGGTTAATCGGGCCAGTTTTCTACTCGGCCCAATGCAGCGAAGCCCGCTTCAGCGAAGACAATAAAATAGCAAAATAACACGTCCCTTCGCTCCTCACGACGCCCCCTCATTTCCCCGCCGCCACCCACGACGGCATCTCCTCGCCTCCCTCAAACTTCGGGTGTTCTTCTTCCATCTATCCTAAGTCGAGCCTCGCGAGGGATTCCGACGCGGGTGGGGATCAATCCGATGCGATGCTTGCCAGTGATCCGGTGCAGGAGGGGATTGACCCGAGGCGACGCGTGCGAGGATGCGATGTTCAACAGGATCCCGCCGGTAGCAGATGTGCGACGTCTCATCTTCCCCGTCACCGTTGCTCCTAGCTGCAACCACTCATGCACGTCACCGCCAGGTTTAGTTCAATCGCTTCTGTATATGAGACACTGTCTGATGCTTAGATTCAGTGCGCCACTAGCCTCAAGGGAGATTTGGAGGAGGCCGAGGCTTGGAACACAAAAGACATGTGCTTGCGTCAGCTTGATGCCACTCCGCCACTTCAGGTTATTCGCATAGATTCAGCCGCTCTCCTATCATTTTGTTCATCAAAAATGATTGTTGGATATCACTTGCAGTTCTATATAATATGACAATTCTGGTATTCATTGCTCCCAATTGCTTGAGGCAAATAATTAGATTAGTACATTTGGTGGAGTTGTACGATGTGAAAGAACAATGTTTGTTTCTATCAGTTAGAAGCTGAAGAATACATCTAAACTCAATGATGACAAGAATACAAATTAGTGATAGAGATGTACGGATTGATGATTCCATTAGATTCCAAGAACATTTCAGTGGCTCCTTTTTTTATTATGTATATGTAGTTGGCCATACAAACAATTCTGTGTGCCTTGCAAATGTAGTGTGAGATTCCAATATAAATATCCATTTACTGTGTCCTTTGCGACACACAATAGTGTAGTTTAAGAAAGAGGATAAATGTTCCAAAAGAGCTGGTAACTTTCTCAATTATGTATATTATTAGGAGATATGAAGGAAGTTTGAGTGGATGAGTTATATCCTATCCAAGATACCTGGTGTACAATTATCCTGCAATTATCCGTCACCGGCGAGTTGCCCACATCAGTCGCCATTAAGGTCCTGTTGTGATGGTTATATACGTCCTTGATTTCCGGAAATTATCCGATGCTCAAGGTGACCCTCTACCTGGCAGGTGGATTACCATGGTCGGCTGGATTGACCTCCCCCCGATTCACCTGCATCACGCATCTTGGCTTGATCGACTGGATACCATCAAGCGTTGGATTCCTTCGGGTGCCTTGCCGCAGCTGAATCTCGTCGAGCACGTTGTCTCCCTCCCGCACTTGATCCCCTCGGATATTTGAATATCATTCTGGTCTTAAATTATGTTCCTGGAGAGAAACACAGGAAACTGAGGTACTGCTACGCTGCCTGATCTTCTTTGTCCCCAACGGATCTCCTCTCACATGATCTTGCGACGGTCGACGAGCAGGTATTGACTTTTGTTTCTACATTTTAGATAGATTAGTAGGCTAAAATTTCAAAATGGAGATGACTAAGCATGCTTTCTCTGTCTTGTGCAGAATTGAGAGGACTTGAATGTGGTAAGGACCTCTACTACATCGGCTAACACAGCAGCAAGGATTCACTTACTCAGTATTATCCATTGCTCCAGCCATATATAACCTTGCATGTTAGGTTATATCGATGAGTATTATTAAAAAAATTCTTCATACATTACAACAATGTGATTTATTTCTGGTTCCATAACATCTATTTGTGGTCTGCACTCTGGAATATGCTTGCAACAATCGAGTAAAAGGAATACTTACTGAAGTGGCCAGCATTTCCGTCAGCTGTGGTATTTGATCTTTAGTACCACCAGTGTTTTTCAGGTGTATTTTTTCATTATTTTTCTCTTTCTCCCATTTACAAAAAAAGTGGCCAGCATTTCCGTCAGCTGTGGTATTTGATCTTTAGTACCACCAGTGTTTTTCAGGTGTATTTTTTCATTATTTTTCTCTTTCTCCCATTTACAAAAAAATATATCTCTCTGTCAAGAAAACATCAAAATAGATGGGCGCAGCAACGCGCGCCAACAATGATCTAGTATATGTATATAACCTGAAAGATTGCAGTCGTCGGCTTCAACCCTCACGCATATAATGCGGAGGTGCTCGCAAAAAACGCGTGGTCACACTTAACCCAACGTCTTGGTCCTATTAAGGAGGTCATAGCGCAGCGAACGAGGCAACCAGACTATAAGCTTTAACACTTTCACATAGCCATAGGAGTTTGACAGTGGGGCTACTAGATAGCCCCTGGTGGCTCCGCACTCTCCCGATCTTGGGGTGCGTACATGCCTGGCCAGGAAACGTCCCTTTGTTAAGGCAGAGGAATTCTAACATTTCGATAGGACATCGAGTGGTTGACCAGTCTCACGCTATATCATGACAGTCAGTTTTCGGCTTTCTCTACTGAGGTTCTCGTCCGGATGAACCAGGGCACAATCACAGTAGTTCTCCTGGTGCTGCCTTAGCCGATAGAGCAGAACATAAGTCCCCAAAACACAGGAGCCGGGCAAACCCAACATTTGACCAAAGACAATGATTCGGAGCTGATGCATATAAGGCCAAACTCGCGACGCCGAACACTCTCTAAGGTATTCGGTCTTTATGGTATAAACCGGGCCTAAATAGTGCCCTTTGTAAGAAGCCCCTTGTGTCCAGGTACGTGCATTATTCTGACGTGGCCACATGCCAAGACGTCGGCATCCTTCTCAATTGTGCTAAGAATTCGAGGGATGTGTATCAACAAGAGACAGTAAAAAAGGTTTACGCAGGGTCTTAATCTAAAAAGAATCCTTGGAGCGGGTCCCTGCTGCACGTCTGCACCTGTGTGTCCATTGTGCCGTATCTTGGACGGGTGTAGCACGATGGTCATCTTTAAAAGAGAGGAACTTAGGTGAAAAAGTTGTCATGCAAAAAGTTGGTTTTTAAAGAAACCATGTATATTTAAAAATGAGTAAAAAATTGCCACTTGTCTGCGCGCTTTGAGCCCCTTGTATTTGTAATAGGGGTGTGGCCCTCAATCCGATATGAATTACATATAGCTGCGCCGGACTCGTCTAACCGTGTCCGTGGTCTTGACGACCTATCGAATGCTTTAATTGGTGAGGCCATTTTTAGTGTGCGGCTGCTAAGGCAATCACATTCTTTTCGGCGCGCAAAGATCGCTCAATATTTCTGTTCACTGTAATGATGCCACATGGACCGGGCATCTTGAGCGTGAGGGAAGCGTAATGCGGTATTGCATTAAAGCGAGTAAAAGCTTCGCGTCCAAGTAGTGCTTGATAACCACTTTTGAACGGAGCAATGTGGAAGGTTAAATGTTCGCTACGGAAGTTATCGGGGAAGCCGAATATAACTTTTAGTAGCAGTGAGCCCATGTAGTGAGCCCCTGGGCCTGGCGTTACTCCTTTAAAGGTAGTGTTGTTGTGGCGGATTTTTGTTGGGTCTATCCCCATTTCGCGGATTGTATCCTGGTATATCAGGTTTAAACTGCTGCCACCGTCCATCAGGACTCGTGTAAAGTGGTATCCGTTAATTATTTGGTCTAATACCAGGGCAGCCCATCCTGCACGTCGGATACTTGCTGAGTAATCACGATGGTTGAAAGTGATCGTTTGAGACGACCAGTGGTAGGACTTCGCTGTGATAGGCCCTTGGGCATGTCTCTTTGGGAGTGCCGCTTTGCTTCCCTTGATCACGTGTAACACGTTGACTGTTTTGACTTCTGGTGGAAACTTCTTTTGTTCCCCAGTGTCTTGCTTGAGAGGCTCATCCTCGTCTTCGCTTGGTGTGTCCTCCCCCTTGTGTATGGTGTTGAGCTTGCCGGACTGCTTGAAGACCCAACATTCTCTGTGGGTATGATTAGCGGGTTTACCAGGGGTGCTATGGATCTGACATACTTGGTCCAGATTTTTGTTTAGGCTGGACAGTTCGTCTCTGGCGCCTTTAGAAGGAGGCTTTTGCTGACTTGGCTGAGAACTTTTGAATCCGGCGTTTACTGCCGTGCTCTTCGTGCTGTCTTCTTTATTCCGACGTTTGTTATTGTTGTTGCGCCGTGATTTCCCGTTTCCATCTCTAACTTTGGATGTACTGGGGTCGCTGGTGCTGCATCTGGCTAGCCAGCTATCCTCACCCGCGCAAAAGCGGGTCATGAGGCTTGTTAATGCTGCCATTGTTCTCGGCTTTTCTTGGCCGAGGTGTCTGGCAAGCCATTCGTCACGGATGCTATGCTTAAAAGATGCCAAGGCTTCGGCGTCCGGATAGTCGACTGTTTGGTTCTTTTTAGTAAGAAACATGTTCCAAAGTTTTCAGGCTGACTCTTCGGGCTGTTGAGTTATATGACTCAAATCGTCCTCGTCCGGAGGTTGGACATAAGTCCCTTGAAAATTTGCCCGAAGAGCATCTTCGAACTCTTCCCAGCTTCCCATGGAGTTTTCGGGGAGGCTTTTAAGCCATTGCCGAGCTGTCCCTTTAAGTTTGACGGGTAAGTACTTAATGGCGTGGAGATCGTCTCCTCGAGCCATATGGATGTGGAGGATATAGTCCTCAATCCAGAGCCCAGGGTCTGTTGTTCCGTCGTATGCCTCTATTTTTACGGGTTTGAATCCCTCTGGAAATTCATGGTTCAGCACCTCACCAGTGAAACATAGGGGGTGTGCGGTGCCCCTATATCTAGGCGTGCCGTGGTGTTCGGATGTTTGGTGTGTTGCATCGTGTGCTGGAGTGCGCTTGCGCGGTCCATAGATGGATCTAGTTGCTCCGTCCTTTTTATGCGAGCACTTGCGTGGATCGCGTATTGGCTTCTGTGCGGCGTTGCTTGCTGCTCCATGTTGGCCGTGAGGTCGTCTATCCAGCCGGGTAGCCATATTAATTTTTGGTTGCGGGGGATCTAAGGCCTCCTCATCAAATTCAGGTAGCAACTTCCGCTTCGGGTAGCTCTTGGTGAGGCAATTACCGCCATACTTCGCTCCTGTGTCGAGTACTTTACTCCATCTGATTTGGAGTGTGTCTTGCACCGCCTTGAGCCTTTACTTCTGCCTTTTTAGACTCCTCGCGGTGGCAACAAGCCTTTGATGGGCATTTTGTTGCTCCGGGCGTCTGTCCGGTGTTATGTCCTCCGGACTATTATCCTTGACAGAGTTGGTTTGTTCGGTTTGATTCTCCGTGTTGCCGTGGTCCGGCAGTGGTTTGCCCTGCTCTAACGCTGGGTCTATATGATCATTATTTCTGTCAAGGCGGGATTTGGGCGGCGCTTACGCCGCCTCTTTGATTGCTTCTCGAGGGGACAACCCTTCGTTGCGTCCTTCCGTTCCTCGTCGTCGTTTTCCTTTGGTGTGTCCACCATGTATATGTCGTGTGATGAGGTGGACGTCCAGTGCCCTATGGGCAGTGGTTCCTCTTTCTCTCTCGCATCATCATCCATACCGTCGATTTTTTTGAAGTCGAAGTCGAGCATGTCAGTTAAGTCATCGACAATGGCTACTAAGTGGGTGGTGGGTGGGTCGCGAATATCTTCGTCATCCGCATCCCAGTCCTGCCGGATATAGTTCAGACAAGATCCTCCTGATAAGGAGAGAGACCTTAATGAGTTCAGTATGTCGCCAAAGGGCGAGTACTGAAAAATATCCATGGAGGTAAATTCCATGATCGGCGCCCAATCAGATTCGATAGGAACGGGCGCAGGCGGTTCGGGGTCCGTGGCCGGAGATGGATCCAGCAGTTTAACAACACGGCTCTCGTGCAAGGTAAGGTCGATGTTCGGCTCGATCACCGCTGAGGGTAAGGCCTCCGTGGCGGGGTCCATCCACCCGTCCGCGGAAGGCGCAACTGGCTCTGAATTGAGGGTCGGAGCTAAGTCATACTCATCGTGACCGCGTGGCGCACAAGGCAGAGGCTCGAATCCGTCGAAGATCAAATCTCCACGGATATCGGCCGTGTAGTTTAAGCTTCCAAACCTGACCTGGTGGCCAGGGGCGTAACTTTCAATCTGCTCCAGATGGCCAAGAGAATTGGCCCGCAGTGCAAAGCCGCCGAACATGAAGATCTGTCCGGGGAGAAAAGTCTCATCCTTGACTGCATCGCTATCGATGATAGCAGGAGCCATCAAGCCCAATGGCTACGACACAGAGGAACTCTTAATGAAAGCACCAATGTCGGTGTCAAAACCGGCGGATCTCGGGTAGGGGGTCCCGAACTGTGCGTCTAGGCCGGATGGTAACAGGAGGCAGGGGACACATGTTTTACCCAGGTTCGGGCCCTCTTGATGGAGGTAAAACCCTACGTCCTGCTTGATTAATATTGAGGATTGTATGTTCGTCCTATGGACTAAAACCCTCCGGTTTATATAGACACCGGAGAGGGCTAGGGTTACACAGAGTCGATTACAATGGGAGGAGATCTAGATATCCGTATTACCAAGCTTGCCTTCCACGCCAAGGAAAATCCCATCCGGACATGGGATGAAGTCTTCAATCTTGTATCTTCATAGTCCGAGAGTCCGGCCAAAGGTTATAGTCCGGCTATCCGGACACCCCCTAATCCAGGACTCCCTCAAGGAGAGTGTGGAGGTTTCCGCCACCAGTGGCTGCACTGCTGGTCTTCGTCGCCTGCTCCTGTCAGATCCAGCATGACCTATCCTATCGGTTCTCCATCGATTCACTCTGCTTCATGTGCATATGTGCGGAGAGGATGACGACCCCGCCCCTGTTCTTCGCCAGCTACACTCTCCCTTATGGGGTAATAAATCTCAAGAAATGCCCTTTTCGTTTACATGAACATCAAACCTACTTTTTTGTTTGATGTTGGTGCATGTCTTGCCTGATATGTGTGTTGGGCTGCTGCTGTGCAATTGCTGGCTGTGTTGCTACTTGTGGCAACAGTTATTTTGTTAAAGTATGTGGGACGACAACACTTTTGTCTTTTGGTGGAATCATTTTGCTTTTAATTTAATTACCTAAGAAAAAATTCTATATTTTCTTACTTCCCTTTCTTTATTGTTTTCATGGCTGACTATTTGAAGTTATCTGTTCACTGAAGCAGTTCTTGCCTGAGGGCAAGTTTTTGTATGTTCATCTAATAATGGAAAAGATTCAGACCTTTGATTTTGTAGGAACGATTTTATTGCTCGAGTAAGATATGTGTTTACCAAAGAACATGAGAAGGGCAAGTTTTTATACATTGGAACTTTCATTACCCCCTATATTTTAGTCCTTTTCCTTGCATCTTGCTTTGAGGAATCCTCGAGTGTATATGTTCTCTCCATTGCAACCCTTTAGGTAGAGTACTTATAGTGGTATAGTTGTTTTACCAGTATTATAATTCAGCTGTGCAAAATTTAATTGCGGCCGTAAGGATTTAGGTTTGTCTCACAGTAAACCTTATCAGTTAGACTTGGTAAAGGTTGACTACTGCATCCATTTATATTATATTCTGCTGATTAATATATCAAATTAGCCATCTCTTTTACGAAGGTTTGCTAACTTATTTCGCATAGCATTTCTAACCGCATCAAGTGTGTTCTTTGATGAATCCTAAATAGATATAGATGTACATCTTTGATTAGGCCGGCTATTTAGTTTACTTTATATAATAGATTGAAAGTGTTTTGGTTTCTATTTTTGGTGAAACAAATGGGTTCCTCACAATTTAGTTGATGGTAAAGAGTTAGTGAAGCCGACATTCCAAATTAGTTTACTAGATTAGTCGTATTGCACTGACCTTTCATAGAATATGAATATTTACTTTGTTTTTTATATCACATCTTTAAGATATTTAGTTGAATCTGCTTCTGTTGGCACCGAAAAGTTTATCAAACTATTTTACTTTTCCTTTATGCAGCACAATAACCATCATCACAGAAGCTTAGCTGATAGGCGGTGAGCTTTTTGGGGGAAGCGGAGACAAAGATTTCTATTGGCCAAAAAGATGGAGGCGCCATCGGAAGCACTGGCGACCAACAGTATCAGCCGATGCATCGACGAGCTGAGGCAGGCTTCCAATAGAGGTCTGAGACAAAGAATGACCTTTTGAGCTGGTAGAGGGATCACTAGACGTGGTGTTCCTGTTTGTGTTGGCTTACATGCAGAAATAAGGAGGATAGTAAGACTATTGGAGGTCGCCATTCAAGGATTTTGATATCTGAATGTTATAACAATAGCCATCCGCGTCCTGGTGGCCACTGTATGCTACAGCGAAGGGCACACTTCAATTAGTGTGCAGGAAAATGCGCTGATCCCGTGTGTGATTTGACATTGTGATTTGCAGTTTATCAAGGTCGTCATTAGCCGAGCCGTTCCTATGCTTCGGTGAGTGGCACTTCCCTCCCACCCTACAGATTACACTAATTTGTTTGATTATTATTGAGTGGTATGACCTAATTAATCTGTACACTTAGACACACGACCAAGGAAGGAAATATCGTCTCCAGAGATCTTCAAAATAGTACAATATCTGGCATTTTATAGTACAATTTCTTTAAGCTAAGTTTTTCTTTTGCATGGAAGCTAATTTTATATCTAAGTTTTTCTTTTGCATGGAAGCTAATTTTATATCCAAGTTTTTCTTTTGCATGGAAGATAATTTTATATTTGAAGTGTAATAGATACACATGCTTGAATATGGATACACTCCAGTGTTGATGGTAATACGTTCAGTCACTCACAAACAATAAGCTTCAGCATACAAAGCAGAGCCCAATGGTATTGGATTGGTGTGCTGGTATGCAATTCCTTGTACATTTTACTTCTATATAGGATTTCCGATTAATTGGTGCAAACTTTGTACAAGGCAGTCTAAGCTACCACTTGGTGAAGATGCGATCCAATATGTTTGATGATACCCTTTTGTGTGTGTAGGGAATCACTCTTAAGTATACAAAGCAGAGCCCAATGGTATTGGATTGGTGTGCTGGTATGCAATTCCTTGTACATTTTACTTCTATATAGGATTTTCGATTACTGGGTGCAAACTTTGTATAAGGCAGTCTGAGCTACCACTTCGTGAAGATGCAATCCAATATGTTCAGTGATACCCTTTTTTGTGTGTAGGGAATCACTGATACGATACAACTATTTTGTTGGGGATATAGCTACCAGGTATGACCCGCCCAGGAGGGGCCGGGTCAACCCCAATGGCGGGTTATGGAAAGAAGCCCAGTATTATTCAAGGCGATAGTGTATTAAGAATTGTAAAGGGCATAAGCCCAAAGGCGGCTTTAGGCCCAACATTGTAAACCGACTTATGTAAAGAAAGGCTTGTAGAGAAAGGCATGTAAAAGAAGTCACCGAGCCGGACACGTTTTATGAGCCGGCCGGGACTCTGTAGGCCGCCAGGCGTCAACCCGTATATATAAGGGGACGACCCGGCAGCGGCTTAGGGCAAGAAACAACCATATTGATAACCAATCCAGTGAGTTGAGCCCCTTGGAGATTGAAACCTCAGCATTACCAATCCCAACTAGACGTAGGCTTTTACCTTCATCGTAAGGTGCCGAACTAGTATAAAAACTCTCTTGTGTCCTTTGTCCCGATTAACCCCTTTAAGCTTCCTAGTGGGATGGCCCTACGACTAAGTCCTTACTCTAGGACATCTGCCGTTTCAACTCCACGACATTTGACGCCCACCGTGGGGCCAGCGCGGTGGATTTGAGTTCTTGAAGGGCAACTTCGAAGGGCTCAAGGGATACGCTGTGGGCCAGATGATCAAAAGTCGTCGCGACAACCTCTATATCGACGACGAAGGCTAGTGCCCTGAGGCTGGCTCAATTGAGTATGGGTACCGGGTCCCCTTCGGCGGAATTCACGTCTTCATCGGTCGGATCGGCGAGTCAGGCCCCGAGCCGGACGTCCACACCGACCTCATCGAAACGGCTCAGCGCGCGAGGACCGCACATGTTCAATCTGTCGTGAAGCATGCCTTCGTTGGCTGCATCCATGGTGGTGAATACTCTGAAGGATCGGTAGAGGGCGGTGAAACGGCTGTCTGTTCTGACACCGCATCGTCAATGGGTGAGACGGACTCTTTGTACCAGTTACAAGACGGCATGCTCGGGGGCTGTTCCGATGGCAGTAGTATTCCGGACCCCTTTGAGCCGCCGAATTGGGCCGGAGTCTTCATGGCAGGGACGCAGCCCGGGCAGAACTCTACCGTAGCGAGAGCAGTGGCTATCGGGTCGGCTACAGCTGGGTCAGGAGACCCCGCGCGCCCCTGGCTCAGATTCTAATGGACCTCATGGATAAGCTGACGACTCTGTTAACCGCCATGGTAGAGCCGGCGGATAAAGCCCAGCACGACGCAGAGGTGGCACGCGTGCGTGAGGAGATGGTGCAAGCTAAGGAAAATTTAGCCGCGGAGGAAACCCGGATGGCAGCAGAACGAGCAGCTCTGGATGCTCGTGCTCAGCAACTTCAAGCAGAACTTTCCAGCTCTCGGTGGATCTTAACGCATCAAACGAGGTCATGAGCAGGAGGCATCAGAAAACTCAGTTGCGTCTACCTCTGACGCTGGATCCGAGGAACCTGTTCCATACACCCGGGGCTGGGGGGAACAACCCGCCGGAGGCAAACCGGGTCACGACACCCGGTGCACCAGTTCAGCCACGCGCCATGGATCCACCTCGTATAAATACAACTCCTCCTCATTATGTGCCAACAACTCCGGGTCACTTCTCCAACCCTCTAGAAAACCTCATTGCAGCGTCGGTTCGTTTGGCGGCTCTCCCAATGGAAGGCAACTCGCCAGCAGAAATTGAAACCCGGAGGGTAAGAGAACTACTTTAGACAGCTCTGGCCTAGCAGGATGCATACTCCTACAGTCGAGACAGGAAACATTCAACTCCTCGCCCAAGCCGGAGCCCGAGTTACAGTAGGCACATGGAGTCGGCAGAGATGTCAAGTAATGCTCAACGCCACAACCGGCCATATAGGCATGAGCCGGTGCGGGCTGGAGCCCTTAACTTAGCGGATCAAGAGAGGATTCGTCAAGAGGCGGAATGAGCGGCTCAAATGGCGGCAGAGCAGGCGGCTCATCAAACCTTTCCGGCTTATCCAGCAACCTCGGTTGAGGCAGGAGTGGCCACAAGAACCAGAGGCGTGCCTTGCTTGGTATCAGCCATACGCAATGAGCGGTTGCCAAAGGATTTCAAGGGGTCTCGGAAGGTGCCTAATTACATGGCTGACCTATAGCCGGGGGCTTGGATTGAGAGTTATGAGATGGCTATGGAACTATTGGAGGTTAGCGACGCTGCAATGGCCAAGTATTTTACCATGATGTTGGATGGAACATCTCGGACTTGGTTGAAGGGATTGCCACCCAATTCTATCAGCTCATGGGCAGAGTTGAAAGAACGGTTCATGCAGAACGTTAAGGACACGTGTAAGAAGCCTATGTCAATTGTTGACCTGACCAATTGCAAGCAAGAGGATGGTGAATCCACAACCCATTGGGTGCGTCGGGTCAAAGAGATAATATATTCATCTGATAAGATGGATGCCGGCTCAGCAGTTTTAATATTGGAGAAAAATTGCCGTTTTGCACCTCTAAAGCAGAAGCTGGGGCGGCTCAAACATGACTGCAATGACATGGGAACATTGATGGTGGCTCTCGTCAAGTATGCTGATTCTGATACCACCAAGGACCCGGTGTCTTACGAAGAAAAGGCAACAAAGGGAAATAAGAACGGCAACGACAAGGGTCACCAGCATAACCCGGCAAATCAGGGAGGTAATAAACGTAAGGCTGATGAGTTTGTTGCTAATACTAATGCGCAGGGTGGTAATCAACGACGCAATGGCAGACAGCTCCCTCGATCGGGCGGGTCAGGCCCCACCCTTGAGCAGTTGTTGAATGAACCTTATCCAAAGCACGGCACCTGGGAGAAACCAGCCACCCACTTGTGGAAGGATTGCACGATCATGAAGGTATTTAAAAATTCAAATGCGTTTGATGGGGGTCATGACCCGGGTGGCGGTTCAGGTGGAGCTGGCTTCCAGGGCCCAAGCGCCGGTTCAGGCAGAGGAGGTTTTCACGGTCAGGGTTATCCTAGTCACCAAGGAGGATATAATCAGCAACCCGGCCAGGGTAATCAGTAGCAGCAGTCCGGTTATCAGAGCTACCCGAATCAGCTGAGTAGTGGGAAATATCATCTATTTACCACCAGTTTATGTAAGAGGGACCAAAAACTTCACAAGAGAGCCGTCAATGCCGTTGAGCCAGCGGTTCCACGTTATCTACGTTGGTCAGACAGCCTATTGTGTGGAGCAGAGAGGACCACCCACCCTGGGTTGATAATCCGGGTCACTTAGCTTTGGTAGTGGCACCTCAGGTCGGTGGATACAAGTTTACTAAGGTACTTATGGATGGAGGCAGCAACATCAACATCCTTTACTACGAGACGTTCCGCCGGATGGGATTGACTTATAAAAATCTTAAACAATCCAACACCGTTTTTCACGGTGTAGTACCTGGTAAGTCAGCATACCCATTTGGAAAGATTGAACTAGAAGTAGCCTTTGGGGATGAGTATGACTCCAGAGCGGAGAAATTGACCTTTGAGGTGGTTAAGGTCAAGAGCCCATATCACGCTCTGTTTGGGCGGCTGGCTTACGCCAAGTTCATGGCTCGGCCGTGTTATGTGTATTTGCAGCTCAAGATGCCGGGTCATAAGGGTAACATTACGGTACATGGGAGCCGGAAGATAGCCTTGGAGTGTGAAGAAGGTGATGCTGCCTATGCTGAATCTGTCTATGCAACAGAAGAGTTAAAGTTTTACAAAGATCATGTTGACCCAGCGGACATGACATCATTAAAGAAACCCACAACAGAGTATGAGCCGGTGTTGAAATTCAAATCAGCCGATGACACTAACATGGTTCATTTTGTGCCTGGCGACTCATCCAAACAGTTCATCATCAGCGCAAACTTGGATCTGAAATAGGAAACCGCACTCATTGAGTTCATCCATGAGAACTGGGACACCTTTGCATGGAAACCTTCAAACATGCCGGGTGTCCCGAGGGAACTCGCTGAGCACACGCTTAATATTGTCCAAAATTCAAACCTGTCAGACAGTTTCTCCGACGGTTCAATGAAGAAAGGCGCAAGGCCATTGGAGAAGAGGTGGCCCCGCTCTTAGCAGCCGGGTTCATTGTGGAGGTCTTTCACCCAGAGTGGTTAGCTAATCGGTGCTTGTACTCAAAAAGAATGGCACCTGGCGTATGTGTGTAGATTACACCGATCTGAACAAAGCTTGTCCGGCTGATCCTTTTGCTCTCCCCCGTATTGATCAGATCATTTATGCTACTGCGGGTTGCGCACATTTGAGTTTTTTGTATGCTTATTCCGGTTATCATCAGATTAAGATGGCGATCAAGGATCAGGAGAAGACAACTTTTATTACTCCCTTTGGAGCTTTCTGCTATGTGTCTATGCCTTTCGGGCTTAAAAGTGCCGAAGCGACTTACCAGCGGTGTGTGCAGAATTGTCTTCACGATCAGATTGGGCGTAATGTTCATGATTATGTGGATGATATCATGGTGAAATCCAGGAAAGAGGAAACCTTGATCACATATCTGAAAGAGACTTTTGATAATCTCCGGGTCTACAAGATGATGCTTAACCCGGCCAAGTATGTTTTTGGAGTCCCAGCTGGCAAGCTTTTGGGTTTTTTGGTGTCCAACCGAGGTACTGAAGCTAACCCGGAGAAAATCAAGGCAATTACATCCCTAGCCAAACCAACATGCATCAATGATGTTCAGCGGCTGGCGGGTCGTGTTGCTGCTTTGAGCCGGTTCATAAGCCGGTTAGGGGAAAAGCTAATGCCTATGTATCAGATGTTGTGGTATTCTCACGGGGGGCTTGCGAGTCGACAGATGCCACAAGGGCTTAGTGTGAGGGTAAGACTACTGCTGATAGGACCGGGAGCGGGTAAGCGAGTAGCACGCGGTGGTTTACCCAGCTTTGGAGCTCTACGGAGAGATAATACTCCTACTGCTACATATATGAGTGTATATGATATATTTGGTACAAAGTGCTCCTGGAGCTGTATCTGAGGTCAGTGCCGCAGGCATCTGGCCTCGTATATGTGTGTATGAATGCTTGGGCATGCATGCCCGTGGCCGAGTGGCCGACTGAGCTAGTGGCTAGAAGGCCATGCAAGTGTGGCGTGGCGTGTGCTCATGTGGATGGTTGGATGGATAGCAAGCTAGCTTGCTAGCTATTTGCTTGTGTGTGTGCCTTTATATAGGCATTGCTAGCTTACTTCCTAAGCTATGTAGTGGCATGGACAAGTGGGCATGGGGGTATGGTGTGGGTGTCATGCTTGTCTCCTGGGTCACTTCATGAATAGTGCCCAGGGACAAGTGACACTGTACATGATGGCATCGTGGTATAGCTGTCTCGTCCGAGGTATGGCCGTCTCGTCTGTGTCTTGTCGGTGTCGGGTCAGGCTGCAGTCGGTAGCCGGCTGGTTGGCGCAGTCGGCAGCTGGCAACTGGCCGGCAGAGCAGTCGTATGAGGAGCCGGCAGGAGCAGTCGGGCAGTCAGACTGAGGGGCTTTGCTAGCCCCGATGTCTTGAAATATTGTCTTGCCGTCTTCGGGGTACCCGTGGTCAATTACTCCATCAGTAGTCCCCAAGCCTCCGGGCAACTTGGCAAAGGTGGGCGGAGGTTTTTTGGCAAGTGTTCATGGAAATGATCATGAAAAAGACAAAGTTAGTCCACGCAGATATATCAAATGTTTGCTTTTTAGCATTGCAAGTTTTATGCGGAGGGTGCCGACGCGGTTTCGTCCGAGCCCCCTTCAATCTTTTTCATGTTCCCTCCGCTTTTTGGCTTGTGCTCTCGCTCGCCGGACAGCCGCTCTGTGATCTGTGGCTGAGAGTGGGCCGTGAAGCGGAGTGTACAGTACTCAGAATCTCGGAGCAGATTTAACCGAGCAGATACTCATAAAGGAAGCGGTCGGGTTGCCCGAAGTGTTTTTCTTCCCGAACATTTTTCACGTGTGTGGCCTCCAGCGTTCACCCTTGCTAGCAGGACAGCCGCTCTGCGGTCTGTGACTGAGAGTGAGCCTTTGGTACTGCGCACGCTACTAAGCCGTCTGCGGGAACAAACGTCTCAGGCCAAGCGGCCAGCCCCCGGGCCAACTCTGGCTGGCACTGAGGCGAACAGTGATGCAACTGTAATGAAATGCGGAGATAGCTCCCCGAGCACCGCTCGGGGTTATCCGTGCTTGCGTAGTGCAAAAATATGCGGGTGAAGTGCTCACATTGATTATCGCGTAGCCGAGGCGGAGTTTGCCGAAGACAGCCGGCATGGCTCGACGCTCGCGGAGTGCGCCGGCGCACCTGCTAGGTGCGGCCCTCGGGTGCTCGAAGGGGGGTCCCGGCCGGTCAGGCTCGACTGGCCAGGCGGCGAGGCATCTTGCAGCACCAATTTTCTTCTTCTCTCTCTTCTGCCGGCTGCTAGGAGCCGGACAAAACTCTTCTCTTGTCTGCAATCTTCCGTGGGTGCGCGCCAGCGCACCCACTGGGTGTAGCCTCCGAGATTTGGGCCGACTGCTAATTAGTCGGACCGGATCTTCCGGCAGCTACTTTGTCTTCTTCTTTGCGGAGGCGCGTGACCGCACCCGCTGGGTGTAGCCCCCGAGTCTCTGGGCGCTCGAGGAGGGTCCGACCGGTCGGCCTTGACAAGCCAGGCGGCGAGCGGAACGCGGCCGAGCCGGCCTGGCACAGCCGGCCAGGCGGCAAGGCGTCTGGCAGCGCCCTCTTTCTTCTTTTGCCGGCTGTCGGCAGCCGGATGCTTCTCCTGCACGAGCAGTCGGCAGGACATCCGGCCTGACTTTTCTCCACCGGCAACAATTTTTTTTCAGCAACCAGCCTCTTTTCTCAGCCGGATCGGGTACTCGGCCTTTTTTTATTTTCCCCGAGCACCCGACCTCACCTTGCTTTCCTTTTCTTTTTCTTCTTCGGGCACACGACCGCAGTAGGCGGCCGTAGTGGGAGCGCAGCAGCCGGCGTCTCTCTCTTTTTTTTCAGCAGCCGGCGTCTGACTTTTCTTTCTGCTCGCTTTCTTTCTTTTCTCTTTTATCTTCTTTTCGCTGCCTGAGCAGTCGGCAGGAGCGGGACGCCGCGGAGGCCGGCTGGCACGCCCAACCAGGGGCCAGGTCGCGGCAGAAGCCGACGGCCGGGACGCGGCGCGACAGCGGAGACTGCGGGCCGGTTCGAAGGCGGAGCCGACCAGCGCTAGGCGGCAAGCCGGCAGGCACGTGGGAGCCGGCGAGGAGCGGCGTGGGGCGAACCCGGCGAGATGACCCGGGAGTCCGAACGCCGGGCGGCGGGACGAGCCGCAGCCGGGTGGCGGGAGCCGGCCAGGGCGCGCGGAAGGCGGCGCAGGGATCTCCGGGAAGGGACGCAGGGAAGCCGACCGGAGCGGAGGCCGACTGGACGTAGAGGCACGAGGCACACGGGGCGGAGCCGACTTGCAGGATGCCGTCCCGGAGCCGCAGCCGGTTGGAGGCGGCAGCACGAGGCGGACCCGGCACGACGAAGAGGGAAGCGTGAGTGATGCGGCGTGGTTGGTGAAGAGCCGCGGCGAGTCGGGACGACGCGCTCGGGGAGCGGATGTGAGGGTATCCGTCCCTGGTGGCGTGCGAACAGGCCGGGCAGAGCGGAGCCGGCGCCGGCCATGGGCAGAAGCGACCCGGCGGGTGCTCGGAGCCGGCTAGAGCGGGCGCGGGCACGCGCAAGGCGGACACAAGCGGCGGGCGGAGGTAGAGCAGGGTGCCGCCGGCACAGGCGGGCGCAGGGCGAAGCCGGCACGGCACGAGGCTGCCTGTACGAGGCCGAGGCCGGGCAACACGGGAGGAGCCACGGGCCGCGGGCGTGGAGCAGGCGGCCAAGCGGAGTGGACCAGGTGGGAGGTCAACTGGTCATGGGCGGAGGCGGGGCGGAGCAGTCGACAGCTCGTCCGTGGAAGATCAGCCCAGCAGGGAGCTTGAGGAAGCCGGCGGCTAAGCAGCGGGGCTCAGGTCCCGCTCACGCGTGGGCGCGGAGGAGGATGAGATTGGCGGCGAAGGAGCGGAGGCGAGCCAGCACGACTACACGCACGCACAGGAGAAGAGCAGAGGCGAGATGTGCATGGCCATTATTCGAGGAATATCCGGCTATTGTACGAGGCGTGTACAAGGCAGCTAGCGTGTATGGTCAATGGTTTGACCATTGTATGACTTGCATCTAGCTAGCTCGCAAAGATGGTATGTGGAGGAGCGAATGCATGTTTTGGCCGGAGTAGGACGTAACGCGAAGGGATGCAGACGCGAGCGGCGTGTGGGCGAACATGGCCGACCGAAGCGAGGCCCCGCGCGCGGACGGACGGTCGGCGTTGCGGTAGTGGTGAAGAAGGCAAGGCCGACGGTGAGGACGCGCCGTGCCTCACGGCCATTCCGGGGGCATGTCGATGTCGAGTCCCCGACCGCTATCGGAGAGACGGCGTGACGCCCTAGTGGTGAAGACGAAGAGGCCGATGCCGAGGTCACGCCGCCCCTCACGGCCATTCCGGGGGCATGTCGATGTCTAGCCCCCGACCGCTATCGGAGAGGCGGCGCGACGCCGCGATGATGAAGACGAAGATGGTCCCACCCGGACAGCGAAACTAGCAGCAGCGTGGTAGCATAGTAGTAGTACCGCCCCATGGTGGGCGCCAACTGTCGTGGGTATTCTCACGGAGGGCTTGCGAGTCGACAGATGCCACAAGGTCTTAGTGTTAGGGTAAGACTGCTGTTGATAGGACCGGGACCGGGTAAGCGAGTAGTACGCGGTGGTTTACCCAGCTTCGGAGCTCTCCGGAGAGATAATACTCCTACTGCTGCATGTCTGAGTGTATCTGATATATCTGGTACAAAGTGCTCCTAGAGCTGTATCTGAGGTCAGTGCCGCAGGCATCTGACCTCGTATATGTGTGTATGAATGCTCAGGCATGCATGCCCGTGGCCGAGTGGCCGAGTGAGCTAGTGGCCAGAAGGCCATGCAAGTGTGGCGTGGCGTGTGCTCATGTGGATGGATGGATGGATAGCTAGCTAGCTTGCTAGCTATTTGCTTGTGTGTGTGCCTTTATATAGGCATGGCTAGCTTACTTCCTAAGCTATGTAGTGGCATAGACAAGTGGGCATGGGGGTATGGTGTGGGTGTCATGCTTGTCTCCTGGGTCACTTCATGAATAGTGCCCAGGGACAAGTGACATTGTACATGATGGCGTAGTGGTACAGCTGTCTCGTCCGAGGTATGGCCGTCTCGTCGGTGTCTTGTCGGTGTCGGGTCGGTGTCGGGTCGGGCTGCAGTCGGCAGCCGGCTGGTCGGCACAGTCGGCAGCCGGCGGGGCAGAGCAGTTAGACGGGGAGCCGGCAGGAGCAGTCGGGCAGTCGGACTGAGGGGCTTTGCTAGCCCCGATGTTTTGAAATATTGTCTTGCCGTCTTCGGGGTACTCGTGGTCAATTACTCCGTCATCAGATGATGAAGAAAACAGATGTTTTTGCTTGGAGCGAGGCTGCGGACGCTGCTTTTGAGGATCTAAAGACACATGTTGCTGAGCCGCCGGTCCTGTCTGCTCCAATTGAGAAGGAGCCGCTATTGTTATACGTGGCTGCCAACTCACAGGCTGTTAGTGTGGATATTGTGGTGGAGCGCAAGGAGACTGGCAAAGAGCATCCGGTTCAACAGCCGGTTTATTACGTCAGTGAAGTACTAATTGAATCTAAGCAGTGATATCCACATTGGCAGAAGCTTGTATATCGGGTGTTCATGGCAAGCCGGAAGCTTAAACATTACTTTCAGGGACATCCAATCACTGTGGTTAGCTCTGCTCCTATGGGAGACATTATTCAAAATAGAGAAGCCACTGGGCGAGTCGCCAAGTGGGCAATTGAGCTTGGATCTCATGGGTTGAAATATGTTCCACATACTGCAATCAAATCTCAATCCCTGGTTCACTTCATCAATGACTCGACGGAGATGCAGATGCCAGAAGAGAGACCAGACAACACGTACTGGACTATTCATTTTGATGGATCAAGACAGTTGGAAGGCTCGGGGGCTGGAGTTGTTTTAACTTGCCCATGAGGTGACAAATTTTGTTATGTGTTACGGTTGATGTTTCCTTGCACTAACAATGCAACAGAGTGTGAAGCCTTCTCCATGGTCTTCGAGTGGCGAAAGAGATGAGCTTGAGCCGGGTCAGATGTCTTGGCAACTCGGATCTAGTGGCTCAACAGGTATCTGGCAAGTGGGATTCCAAGGACCCTCTCATGGCGGCTTATCGCCGAGAGGTTGATGCTGTTGCAGGACATTTTAAAGGTTATCAGGTGGAGCACATTGACCGTCGAAAGAACGAAGTAGCTGATGCCTTAAGCCGGTTGGGGTCTCAGCGTAAGCCGGTGCCACCTAACACCTTTTTGGATGTTTTGCCTAACCCCTCTGTCAAGTTGCCCACAGAAGAAGATTTAGCTGTTCCTGACCCGGAGGTTCAGTTGGTGGCGGCTCTTCATGTCATCCCAGATTGGACGGTGCCGTTCTTGGCTTACATGACCCGGGGAGAGTTGCCAGCGGATGAGACCCTGGCTCGACAGATAACGCGGCGATCTAAGTCCATGATGATTTTAGGTGGAGAGTTATATCATCGCAGTGTTTCCGGAGTGTTTCAGCGGCGTGTTTCCCCCGAAGAAGGTCAAGAAATCCTTCATGATATCCATGAAGGCGATTGTGGTCATCACGCCGGGTCAAAATCTTTAGTGGCCAAGGCGTTTCGTCACGGTTTTTACTGGTTGACGGCTCACGCTGATGCAGAAGATCTGGTCAGTAGATGTGATGGATGTCAAAAATTTGCACGACAAGCGCATGTGCCGGCTCAAGAGCTCCGGATGATTCCAATCACTTGGCCGTTTGCGGTCTGGGGGATTGACATGGTGGGACCTTTCAAAAGGTCTAAGGATAAAAAGACACATCTCCTGGTGGCAGTTGATAAGTTCACCAAGTGGGTTGAGGCGGAGCCTGTGAGTAAATGTGACGCAGCCATGGCGGTTCAGTTCATGAAAAAGGGATTTTCCGCTTCGGTTTTCCACACAATATTGTCACTGACAATGGCACTAATCTGTCCCAAGGGGCTATGGAAGAGTTTTGTCAACGAGAACACATCCGGCTTGATGTTTCTTCTGTAGCTCATCCTCAATCCAATGGTCAAGCCGAGAGAGCCAATCAGGAAATTTTGAAAGGGCTCAAACCCCGGCTTATGGTTCCTTTACAGCGAACGTCGGGTTGTTGGGTAGAGGAATTACCCTCGGTGTTATGGAGTATCAACACTACGCCCAATAGGTCTATGGGTTACACACCTTTCTTCATGGTTTATGGAGCAGAAGCAGTATTGCCTAGTGACATCTGTCATGACTCGCCTCGTGTGGCGGCTTATGTTGAAGATAATAATGACCAAGCCAGACATGATGCACTTGACTTGTTGGATGAAGAAAGAGACTTAGTAGCGGCCCGGTCAGCAATTTATCAACAGGACATGCGTCGTTATCACAGCCGCCGGGTTAAGTCCAGGACTTTTCCGGAAGGCGACTTGGTGCTCTGGCTGATCCAGAATCTGTCAGATGCACACAAGTTATCCCCTCCTTGGGAAGGACCTTTTGTGGTCAGTAATAACTTAAACAACGGGTCATATTACCTCATTGACGCTCGAGAGCACAAAGACTCACGTAAGTCGGAGGAAGAGACCCGCCGGCTGTGGAACATTGCTCAACTTTGGCCATACTACACCTGAGCCACCGACTCTCATCATGTACATACGTTCACATTGTATATACCATGATAAGCAATAAAGTAAGACCATCGGTCTCTTTTCTTTTCAAAGACTACATTTTTTCTCATTTTCAAAAGACTATTAAGGAGCTGATCATATTTTAATCAAGTCTAACCTTTTGTGCTCCGGCTTATGATCGTATCCGAATCTAGCTGCAAATCTCATGGTCACTTGGGGGCTTCCTGTTCAAACATAGGTCGTATTAGAACCAAAGAGAACATAGCTATCGTAACCCTCTTGATCGGCTCAAGGCCAAAACTAACTTGGGGGCTTCTAGATCGTATTTGAATCATAGCTTAACCCCTTTTGAGTCCGACTTGGATCGTATTCGAATCAGGGTCGTTAAAAACCTCTCAAGGTCATTTGGGGGCTTCCTGTTCAAACATAGGTCGTATTCGAACCAAAGAGAACATAGCTATCGGTACCCTCTTGATCCGCGCAACGCCAAAGCCACTAGGGACTATATGGTCATATTCGAACCTTAGCTTAACCCCTTTGGTCTGGTTTACTGATCATATTCGAATCAGAAACCCCACCTTTTTTAGTACATGATTAAATTATTTTTATCTATTGTTTGCTTTGTTGTTGTTTCAATGTTACAAACAATTAGCCTGGTCCTCTTCATCGGCTTGACTATTTGACAACATAGCCGCCCGGGTCATTCACACCTGCGGCTTACAGACCAAAAGGTACAGTTTACCAAGGTATAGTAATCATTGAGTATTCAAAAAAAGCATAAAGGTTGAATTATCAAATTCATCACCCGGGTTATTTAAACCGGCGATCTAAAGATCAAAAGGGACAAGGTATGGTTATTACTTATACGCACTTACCTGCTGCGTTAACTAAAGAGTTAGTTTTAAGCCCTTATCCTTTATTTATATTTTTCTATGATTTTTATTGAGGTAAATATATTGGCTATAAATTAGGTGTTTAAACCCATTTGGTTTTAAACCGCCAAGCCAGTCTTTTCTTTGTATTTACAGGAACAGAGTTCAAGCATTGCAGAGACAAACATTAAACGATGCATACCTTGGCATATGGAAACACGGATTCACATAGAAGTATTTTATGCACGATGGCATAAGCAAACATGCGGTGTTTTAACAACTAAGTTATTACAAGGCTTTATAAGCCCATGAAGATGCACATTGTCCCTCCCTTGCCGGTTCGCCACCTTCTGTTTGCTGGAAGTTGGGTTTTGACCAATCAAAGCCATTCACAGTGACAAATTCGGCTTCATCATCGATCAGGCCGACCGGGTTAATCTCCGGGGCAAATGTATCTTCTCTCACTAGTGGGATTAAATCTGTTACTTTGTATGAGGGAGTGGCCATCTTCTTATTTTCACTATCAAAACCCGACTGGTACTTGTCAACATTGGTGTCATCTCCAAGGCTAGTCGCTTGAGGCCGGACTTCGCGTACACAAGCCATGAAGTCATCTTAATCAAAAGGAGACCCGTCCTCCTTCACGGTGGGATAGCCTCTTGCTACGTCCGCCGGGTCTAGGTCTGGCACCCAAGCCTTGGGGCGGCTTAGGGCAGTCAAAGCTCCGGCTCATGCGCAGGAGCATTTTACTTCTTGGAACCTGGCAGGAAGGATGGACAACTTCTTCAAGACGTCGCTGAGCCGGTTGGGTCCTTAATTAGCAGGAGAGATGGCGGCCAGAGATCGTTGTGCGCCAATATACAATTGTTCAACTAAAGTATATACTGCTTTCAGTTTAATCAACGGGTCTTGGCCCAGATTCTTGCTTCAAGGACCTGCATAAATTTTTATACGCAAAGTCAGTCGACCGCTTATATTCCGGTTTGACACAAAACACACAAAAGGTCAAGTCAGGCAAGCTTACCAAAGATAGCAGCTACCATCTGAGACACCTGCCCCTTTAACCCGTTCAACTTGGTTGAAATCTCTTTCAGAGCTGTTTCGGCTGTCTCAGCTCGTTGGGTCAGAAGTGTTTATTCCTTTTCCCAAGTTTTCTCCTTGGCAGCAAAGCTAGTCTTCAAATTTTTCGTAGCAGAGAGGCTTATTTGTAGTTTGGAGTTAGAAGATTTGATTTCTATCTCCTGATTTTCTAGCCGGGTCTTTGCGTCAGTCAATTGAGAGTTCAATTCAGATAAGGCATTCTGTAAAACATTCAGATGAGTCGATACTTGGTTTCAAATTCAAATTCAAGATTCAAGTCTCAAACACTTTACAAACAAACCACTTGTAAAGTACTTGACACTTTGGGGCTAATGTATGCCAAATCAAATTTCTATTACTCTACAAACATATTTAAAGTCCCAAGTACCTTACAAAGTAACATCACTTGGAACTTGGGCGCTAATGTATGCAGTTCAGCAAGTTTATCAAGGTTAAACCGGAGCATTAAATACTTTGAAGACGGTCTTAACAACAATTTTTAAGTATCGATTCATTTATGATCAAAATGAACCAGTCCTTGGGGACTACAGGTGAAGCTTTTTTTATCATTGATTCAGAGGTAAAAGTCTCGGCCTATATTTTACAGTCTACAGGTTATTCTGTTTCTCTCATAATCTGAAGACTTGGGGGCTAAAGGAATACAAGTAAACCGGAAAAAACATACCTCATACTTCAACTGAAGCTGCTTAACCATCTCGATCTCAGACTCGTGACTGGAGTGTACATGACTGAGATAGCCAGATAAAATGTCACTGGCATTGAGACGGTCATAGTTGGTAACGTCAAAGCGAACCTTCTGCCTCTCCAATTCCTCTTGCTTTGCTGTACACCGAGCGAGCACCGTTGGGTTCCCCGGCTCAACAAAGCGGCTCCCAGTAATTTGAACATCTTGAGCAGGTGGAGACGGTGGGTTGGTTGAGCTTGACGGTCCAGCTGTAGAAGGATTCAAAGTGGCTTCGTCAAAAGACGGCTCTGGAGGATTTGCTTCATTGTCAATAGGCGGGTCTTCTGGAGCGTCAGTTAATAGAGAAGGCGGCCTAGCCGGGTCAGATGCCAGCACTGGCGGGTCTTCCGCCGGTTTTGTTGCCTTCGCCTTTTTTGATTTAGCTTGGCCGCTAAGAAAAAATGTTATAGGATTGTCAGTTTAAAGATAAAATTAAGAACCCAAAAGAAAGGAGGATTACTGATTACCCGGGAGCAGTCTTGAAAGCCGGGATTTGGGTTTGCGAAGAGTCGCCATAGGAACGAGACACCTCCTGAAAGAATAAAAAAGAGTTCACAGAAATACAAGGAGAAGGATCCATTAAGAAGAGTTAAAGACAGAAATAAGTAAACCTCATCCGGACGTTTCCGAGGAGTTTGTTGAAGGACGACAGCCAGTTCATCTTCAAACCCAGATTCACGACGACTTTCATGTTGCTGCTTTTTCAAATGAAAGTTGGGATCCAAGTGAGCTAAAGGGTTAGAAAACCTTACTTTACGGATCACTCATCGAACTTTGTGTCTTGGTAAGGGCTCTGAGTCGGAGGAAATAATAGTTACCTCAGCTTCCCCGGCCTGACTGGCCCTAGTGTCATCCTGGTAAGGATCAGTGTCAATGAGATTGTTAAAAAATTGGCCAAGGGAATCAAGGGCTACCTCCGAGTCAGATGTGTCATCAGGTTTCATCAAATCTTCAGCAATGGTCTTATTTTTCTTCTTTGATGTCCGGGTTGTTTTCTTGGCATTCATGGCGGCGATTTTCGACTTCTTGGCAGCTTCGTGGTCATATTTCACTTTCCAAAAGTCAGAATTAGCCTACAAAGACAAGAGGAAGGATCAGTGCTAAACAATACGGCTGGACAAAATACAAAGGAAAAGAGATCAGAATATCCTTACTTCTGGTACCGGGTTAAGTTTACAGAAGGGATTTAACCCAACAATACTGCAGTCTTCATATTTCCCATTCACCAAAAGGTTTGACATTGAGACAATGTCTTCTTCGGTTAGTTGAACCGGGCTATGATGAAGAGAGTCGTCCGGGCCTCCACCATATTCATACATTAATTTTGACCGACGGCTTAATGGAATAACCCGCCATGAGATCCAGCAGCGGGTCTGATCAACTCCGGTTAAACCGTTTCCCAACAAAGCGTTGATTCTTCTGATGGATGGAAGCAGCCTCTTGCGTTCAACAGCATTGTGTTTATCTGGAAGTGTGAACTTGGAGTCAAGACGATCGGGGCGGTAACCCGGCAGTGGCTTCTCGTTTTCTGGTGAGATGTCCTGACAGTAAAACCAAGTTTGGTTCCAGTCCTTTTGGTGACTTGGTAAAACTATGAGAGGGAAGACAGCACCCTGCCAGCGCTGAATTGAGATGCCTCCAAGCTCTAAGCTAGGGCCGTTGGTGCACTCGTTCAGCCGGTTCAGATAGAAGTATTCTCTAAATAGTTCTACAGTCGGCTCTTGCTGAAGATATACCTCACATAGCACTTGGAAATTACAAATATTAGATATGGAATTGGGCCCAATGTCCTGAGGATGGAGTTTGAAAAAGTGAAGGACCTCTCTGAAGAACTTTGAACCGGGCGGTGAGAAGCCACGGTTCATGTGGTCAGTAAAGACAATCACCTCGCCGTCTTTTGGATTGGGTCGTTCTTCTTCCAGGCTAGGAGCACGATAAGACATGATGGTTTTTAAGGGCCGAAACCCAATGAGGAAGAACTCTTTTAAACGATCCTCAGTTATGGTTGAGGGGACGCAGTTACAGATGGTGGGTGTCTTTGACGGCATGATGTGCAAGGAACTGAAAAAGAAAAAACAACAAGCCGGTTCAGTTTACGGTAAGATTAACAGTTAAAGGATGAAGATGTAAAACAAGTAACATCGGCTTAACTAAGGGCTAATGACATATAAGGAAAAGAAAGCCAGAGCGGTAAGCCGCCATGACTACAGATTCTTTTAGAAAGTGAATCCAGCTAAGTCCTGGCGTAAACAAGTTTTACCAAGATGTCATTATTATTTTGGATCAAATGGCTGTCCCAAAAAGAAAATATTCTAGACCTAAAAATCTAGTACAAATGAGTTCGTCAGCTATAATGAAGCATCTATACAGGAAAAAGGGATCTACTGATATCAAAAATGGACGAAAACAACTACTGCGCGAGTTATATTTCCTTTTTGGATCAGAAGAAGTTGCGGAAGAAGAGCCACAAGAAGATCTGTGATGAACAAGCGAAGAACACTGATGAACTCACAAGCCTAATATAAATCTAGATGCGTGAGAAAGAAGGAACTTACAAGATGCAGATCTACTGCGAAGAGTTGCCGCGTCTCTCTAGACGAACTCAGGGTGGTGAAGCGGCCGACGTTGACGGCAGCGGTGAGTGCTAAGGCGGCGACGGAGCTCGAGAAGCAGGGAGTCAGCGACAGGAAGAAGACACATAGAGAGAGAGAGAAGAATGAGGAAGGCCGGGGCAAGCCTATTTATAAGGATAAGATGCGAACAGACGGGCGAGAAGATCAAGGGAGAACTAAATAATGGTTATCCAGCTATATAGATGCCTTGATTCTTGGGAATCATTAAAGATAAAAGGTCCCTTGGAAGATGGCATCATGAAAGTTTTTTGTGTTTTCAAAAGATGACGTCACGGCGGGTTACAGAGTTTTTCAGGCAGAAGAAGATGGATTTCATCTAAGTATTGAAGATTGACAAAGAACAAAGTTCAAAGTCAACCTGGGGCCTAATGTTGGGGATATAGCTACTAGGTATGACCCGCCCAGGAGGGGCCGGATCAACCCCAATGGCGGGTTACGGAAAGAAGCCCAGTAATATTCAAGGTGATAGTGTATTAAGAATTGTAAAGGGCATAAGCCCAAAGGCGGCTTAGGGCCCAACAATGTAAACCAACTTATGTAAAGAAAGGCTTGTAGAGAAAGGCATGTAAAAGAAGTCACCGAGTCGGACACGTTTTATGAGCCGGCCGGGACTCTGTAGGCCGCCGGGCGTAAACCCGTATATATAAGGGGACGACCCGGCGGCGGCTTAGGGTAAGAAACAACCCTATCGGTAACCAAGCCGGCAAGTTGAGCCCCTTGGAGATCAAAACCTCAGCAATACCAATCCCAACTAGACGTAGGATTTTACCTTCATCGTAAGGGGCCGAACTAGTATAAAAACTCTCTCGTGTCCTTTGTCCCGATTAACCCCTTTAAGCTTCCTAGTGCGATGGCCCTACGACTAAGTCCTTGCTCTAGGACATCTGCTGTGTCAACTCCACGACATATTTGTTATCTGAATTTTTGAATATATGTACACCCATGGTGATGTTTCAGTGCTCATTTATAAATCATTCGTCTATGAATGAATTTTCTGAATATTACCGCATGCAATGTGTATGTATGATAATAGTAGTACACCTGCGATGATGCAAAACACTTTTGATGATGTTGTTCAAGTATTGTACTACAGTTCCATTCAAGTCATTTTTCCCACAGGCATTTGTACTTATATAAATATGTACATCTACAACACCCTTATAACGTACTAAGTCTTTTGGTCAAATAAGCTACTTAGCAACTCAGCTTTGCACGTTGCTGCGCCGGCATCGCTGCTAACACCTCCTCCACCAGCATCAGCGCTTCCAGCAAAGACAACAAGCCATCAGGTGAGTTCATCATTATCTCCTTCCACCTGCCATGTATAAATTAAGAAATAATACATTGATTTACAAAAATACTTCGTAACCTTATTTCTGACGTTTACAAAATTAGATTAAAAAATATTACATAATGGCACTGGAGCAGGTAATATTTCATTTTTTGCCCGGTGCAACACACGGGCATTTGTACTAGTAATAATAATGCAAGAGTGTCGTGGACTAAGCTGGAATCTGCAACCATTTTTATTCAACAGGTGAAGACAAGGTAAAATGGGCTCTTTATTAGTTCAACAATTATTCATATGAGAGCCACTCAACATTTTCATCGTGGTCTTCTCCTTGGTACAACTCGAATAAAAAGAAAAGAAATTCAGAGAAACACACTAAAATAGTTTTGGAGTTTTTGATTTTCTTGAACAAGCAAATAAAAGAGAAAAGCAAAAACGATAAAAACTATTTACACAGGAAAGCTCCCAACAAGCAAAAGGAGAACAAGGAAATCTTTTTGGGTTTTCTTTTTAATAATACTACTCAGCATGCATAGAAAGTAAATTAACTATAACTAATTTTCTTGGTTTTTTCTAAAGTTTATCAAACATACAAGAAGAAAGCAAGAAAATAAATCTAAGCATGGATGATACGATGAAAAAGTGTGGACACTGACAAATAAAATAAGTGGATATGAATGTAATGTCGGTGAGAAACACGTACTCCCTCAAGCCTAGGCTTTTGGCCTAACTTGGTAGTCGGTCAGTAGCCTGGAGGGTAGTAGTCGGCGTCGTAGTTCATGGAGGCTCTTGGTGCGGATGCCTCAGCCCGCCATGCTGCCTCCACTGCTGCGTTGTGAGCTTAGGCCTCGCTCTCAATAACAAAATATCTTCCCTCTCTGTGATAATCAAAAAGAGCAGGCGCGTGCAAATATGTTTACACAATAGATTTTTTGGTTAAACAATAGATTATAAGTGAATTTGTCAACCTTTCCCTTGAGAATCTTATGATCTTTTAAAGTGTCAAAATCTAAATACTGCATGGGTAGGACAGGATCAAAGGGCAAAGGTGAAACAGCAAGCCCTCGAGCTAAACGTGTGGCATAAATTCCACCATAGAACCAGCCACTATTAGCATTATGCTGAAGTTTGCGTGCAGCAATTGCTCCAAGGTTATAATTCCTTTCACAGGTGAGAGCGGTGTGGATGAGGCTCAAGTCTGGAGCATAGAGTGTACTACAATTTTGCTTGCCTACTATACATTTCCCGTTAAATAATGCAAAGTACTGAATTGCGGGAAAATGAATGCTCTTTATTCTACCTTGTGTCACTCCTCTGTTCTCACCGTAGCAAAGACTAGTCAAGAATGTTTGGTACTCAGCCTTTGACAGTTCGTCAAGCGAGCCCCAATACGGGAGTTAGCAGTGGTAAGAAAAATTCTCTAGTGATATGGTAAATGGGTTATCATAAAGCATAAACAACACCCTAGACTCACGGGGAAAGAATTTAAATCCTTTGACAAATGATTTAGTGAGAAGGTGGCGTTGTTCACACTTATCTGAAAGGTAGGGACCGAGACCAGCATCGTGAACATATTGCTCAAATTCTTCTTTAATGCCCACATGTACCATATACTCATCGCAAGGCCATAAGCATGTTTTGGTGGCGGCATCTCGCGTGGAACTTTCACTTGGTTCAACATAAGAACGACAAGCAGAACTATCACTAGAAGGTGCCCCCGAGGATCGTCCCTCGAAGAACTCCTTCCAAATAGGTTCATCATGTCCGCGTACAATTTTCTGAAAATAAAATTTTTGGAGTAACAAAAATTTGTTAAAAACTTTATAAAAATGATTGCAACTATTCATAGGGATACATAGAAGCCATAGCAAGCATTCAAACTACTTAGAACACTCAGAATTTAACATGCAAGCACATCTACAGCAGAACCAAGAGTAGCTAACTATTCAAAATATAAACCACTAAAGAAAAAGCTAATTAGACAAAATGGTGGAGTCACATACCAAGCAACAATCACCCGAAACAGTTTCGGAAATGGAGGATCGAGCAATGATATCGAAATCCGCGGGTTTGAGCTCAAGAACACGGCAGAGAGCAATGGAGATTTTTTCTGGAGGTAAGTGATGATGTGGGATTGTCACACCCACAATGCGGCTCTATCTCCCACGTGTCGGGGCACGACTTAGATGTATAACCGCATGGTAGGCATGTCGCAAGAGGGGTAATCTTTACACATCCCAGGTACTGAATAAGAAAGGGATAAAGAGTTGGCTTACAATCGCCACTTCACACAATACATAAATATATCATACATCATCCAGAATACAATCAAGGTCTGACTACGGAACCAAAATAAAGAAAGATCACCCCAGATGCTAGATCCCCGATCGTTCCAACTGGGCTCCTCTACTGATCATCCGGAAAAGAAACATAGTAACGGCCCGAATCCTCGTCGAACTCCCACTTGAGTTCGGTAGCGTCCCCTGCACTGGCATCATCGACACCTGCATCTGTTTGGAAGTATCTGTGAGTCACGGGGACTCAGCAATCTCAGACCCTCGCGATCAAGACTATTTAAGCTTAAAGGTAGGAAAGGTAGTGAGGTGGAGCTGCAGGAAGCACTAGCATATATGGTGGCTAACTTACGGAAAAGAGAGCGAGAAGTGAAGCAAAGCACGGTCAAGAAGCTAATAACGATCAAGAAGTGATCCTGAAGCTACTTACGTTCGAGCATAACACGAGACCGTGTTCTCTTCCGGACTCCGCCAAAAAGAGACCATCACAGCTACACACGCGGTTGATTCATTTTAATTAGATTAAGTGTCAAGTTTTCTACAACCGAACATTAACAAATTCCCATCTGCCCATAACCGTGGGCACGACTTTTCGAAAGTTCAAAACCCTGCAGGGGTGTCCCAACTTAGCCCATCACAAGCTCTCACAGTCAACGAAGGATATTCCTTCTCCCGGGAAGACCCGATCAGTCTTGGAATCCCGGTTACAAGACATTTCAACAATGGTAAAACAAGACCAGCAAAGCCGCTTGATGTGCCGACATCCCGATAGGAGCTACACATATCTCATTCTTAGGGCAACACCGGATTGTCCAAGATTCTGGTAGGCTAACCCAAAGTTGCCCCTGGTGGCCACCGGAGGCTGACAGGTTCGGACCAACACTTAGACAAGCACTGGCCCGGGGGGTTAAAATAAAGATGACCCTTGAGTCTGCAGAACCCAAGGGAAGGTGATATGTTGTTAGGCAAATGTAAAGCCAAGGTTGGGCCTTGCTGGAGGAGTTTTATTCAAAGCGAACTGTCAAGGGGTTCCCATAACACCCAACCGCGCAAGGGACACAAAATCAAGGGACATAACAACAGTATGACGGAAACTAGGGCGGAAAGAGTGGAACAAAACACCAGGCATAAGGCCGAGCCTTCCACCCTTTACCAAGTATATAGATTCATTGATGTAAATACGATATAATAATGATATCCCAACAATATCCATGTTCCAACATGGAACAAACTCCATCTTCACCTTCAACTAGCAACGCTATAAGAGGGGCTGAGCAAAAGTGGTAACATAGCCAAACAACGGTTTGCTAGGAAGGTGGGTTAGAGGCTTGACATGGCAGTATGGGAGGCAAGATATAGTAAGTGGTAGGTATCGCATCATAGCTATAGAGAGAACAACTACCAAGCAAAGATAGAAGTGATTTCGAGGGTATGGTCATCTTGCCTACAAAGTTCTCAGAGTTGACGAAAACTTGATCCTCGTTAGCATACTCAACAGGTTCCTCGACCACATACTCGTATCCCGGCTCTATCCAAAGCAAGAACACAAGAAAAAGACAACCAATCAATCGCAATGCAATGCACAATCAACATGATGCAAAACATGACATGATATGCGAGATGTGATATGCAATGCACATGCGTGCTCCGGAAGGAAAAAGATGAACAAGGCATCAACTTGGCAAACCAAGTGTGCCGCTGGAAAGATGAGATGATTTCTGTCGAAATCGATATAAAGATCACCGGAATCAGATGCACGGTTTGCAAATGGCAAGAAAAACAATAATGGCACAATTCTGCGATTAACAGCACGATGCCATCTAGAACACAACAAGAAACTAAGCTACTGCACTCCAACATAACAACAAAGTACATGGAAGTGATCTACTCAAGATACTTGACAAAACATGAACACTGAGCTACGACTAAATCACACCAGAGCAGGTTCAAACAAGCATGGCAAAAGAGCAAAAAATATTAGCTTCACAGACAGTGAAAATACTAACATGCCAGAAATTAACATCAGAAAACAATGTTTAGAGCAAGCAAAGAACATGCTACAGGAACATATCATAGCAATACGAGCCATGGCATGAATCTACTAAATGCATAGAACAAAAGTCCCTTACTGAACATGAACCAAAAAGGCACAGAAGATATGATGGCACACATGTAAACATAGCAAGTTTTATAAACAGATTCAGACTTAGCAGAAAACTGAGCATGTCATAAACAGAATTATGAATGCATCTTTGCGAGCTCAAAACACTCATCACAAATTATTGCATTTCAAGACAAGCATACCTACAGCAAGATGACATGTTCATGAATCTAACCATGGCAAAAACAAGTTCATAGCATGCATGGATCACTAGCGACAACCATGGCAAAATTGATTAACATGTAAACAATCTGCCAGGAACATTTTATAGCAAAAGTAGCGCAAGATTAAGACAATCTAGGGCACTCCATAATTGCAAACAGGGGCATGGATGGATAGAGTATAACCATATGTCCAAAACATCCTTACTGAAGTTACTCAAAACAAGCATGGATCTCACTAGTGCATCATGGTTACATGGCATAAAAATAACAACATGAAAAGGACTTAGCAAAATCCTAGGTCCCTGAAATCAGTAATATCACGAAGGCTACTTTGCATGCTTGTGCTAGTCACCACATTGATCAAAAAAATACATGGCAAGCACCCCTGTAAATATGGCATGGCATAGATCAAAACACATGTAGAGCTCATGCCCATATGCAGCACACAACAAATGTGACAAAAATGACAAATCCTCGTACTTTGATGAGTAACAACAACTAACAATTTATAGACCTATTACATCAATGATTTGGGCATCAAGATAGACTCAAACAAGCATGGCACAATGGAATGAAATGAAGAGCACTTCATGATGAACATTTTGATATATCATACAACATCATAGGACAAATATGCACAAAGTTACACACTCCACAAGATGCATGAATGATGTGAAAACTCAGGACTTAGTGAAAATCTCACCCCGAGGAAAGTTGGACGGTGAGGTTTGGGTACGGGGTGGTGTCGGGACGAAAGAGAACTAGGACAGGGCGGTGCCGGATGACGCGAGGCCGGACGACGCGGACGGGAGCCGCGTTTGGTTCAACAGGTCCAGAGTGGAGCTGGACGAGGCCATCCCAGGCGGCGAGGGCGACGACGGTGCCTGCTAGCGAGGCCATGGCGGCGGAGGATGAGGTTGCCGGCGGGCGGCGCAGGCGCGGAGGTGCCCGGGGTGCGCGGATCTGGGGCTGCAGCGCTGGATCCGGCTAGGGCGAGGTCGGATCAGGCGAGGCCAACGTTGAGGGGCGGAGAGCTCTGGCGTGTCGCGGTCGGGACTCCGGCGAGGCCCTGCTGGTCGGAGCGGCGACAAGGAGCGGTGGGAGGTGGCGCGGTTCTGTCGGCGAGGCGGCACCAGACGGCGGCAGGGAGGCGCGCCGCGGCGGAGACGGGCGGTCGGCGGCGGAGCAAAAGGCGGTGCAGGCAGGGCACCGCCCGCGTTGGCGGCGGCGGGATGGGCCCCGCGGGCCCGATCCGGGCCCGGCGGGCCTGGTGCGATGGGAGGAGAGAGAGAGGGCTGATGGGGTGACGTGGCGACGCCGGATTGGCTGCGGAGGCGGAGGCGGACATGTCCGGCGAGGGAAGGACTTGTCCGGCGGTGGAGAGGGGAAAAAGCTAGGGTTTTATCTGCGCGAAGATTTCGGAGGGGAGCACCTATTTATAGGTAGGAGGAGGTAGGAGTGTCCAAATGGAGTGTAGTTTTCGACCACGCGATCGTGATCCGACAGCGAAGGACTTGGAAGAGGTTTGGAAGGGTTATTGGGCCATTTTGGAGGGGTGTTGGGCTGCAACACACACGAGGCCTTTACGGTTCCCCGGTTAACCGTTGGAGTATCAAACTGACACCAAATGGCACGAAATTTGACAGGCGGTCTACCGGTGGTGTACCAAGGCCACTTGGAAAATCTTGGTCCATTCCAAGAATGTTTAACACCCGATCATGAAAAGAAACAAAAGGGGACGCCGGTGCACATAGGAGCGTCGGATTGCAAAACGGACAACGGGGAAAAAGCTCGGATGTATCAGACGAACACGAATGCAAATGCGATGCACATGATGACATGATATGAAATGCATGACATGAACAAAAGGCAAAACAAGACAAAACCCAACCACGAAGAGAAAATCATATCCCATATCCAGAAAAGGCAAGAGTCGGAGTTACAAATATGGAAACTTGTATCAGGGGCGTTACAACACTCCACCACAACGAGAGGATCTCATCCCAAGATCTAGGATGGCACCGGAGGAAACGGAAGAGGAAGAGAAGAGGTAAAACTAAGTTGCTTCTTTGACAAATGAGTGAAATCAAAGAACCTTGAAAGGTTAAGCCATTTCGAGAGAAGAATACCACGGAGATGACGAAGTTGACAACTCTCTGTTAGAAAAGAGGAATGAGGAAGAACAAATTCGGACAGCACTCCGGTTGAAAAGAGATGCAAGACTTGATAAGGCGAAAAGAACTTGAGCAAAGGGCACAACACTCTGGTTAAATGGATAATAAAAGGAAAGAACATGATCTTTGTAAAAAATGGGATGATGGGCCGAAGCGTGCAACATCACAATGCCTCCAGAACAAAAGATAGAACGGATTGAAAGTAACGAAGAAGAAAACAACATCTTCTACCTCGAATGAATTTGAAAGCATCCTTCCATAGAGAATTGGACGGAGTTTTTTGGAAATCAATACGAAAAGAACATGCTAGTTTTGGGCTTATGGAAAACGTCTCAAAATTACGAGGTGAAATTTTTCCATTAATGGAAAACAAAAGATTGGATTGATATCAACAAGAAGACGAGAAGCTTATTTCACCGGGAGGGTAACTGAAGAACTTGGGTCATTTATAAGCACCATAAATAGCAACAATCCTTATGGAAAGCTTTAGGTGGAATCTCACCCAAGATAACTCCAATGAAGAGATTGATGGCTAGCAAAGGATCTCATGAACGAATTGAAAATGATGGGTTTTGTCGTGGAATTGTCATGGCAGATGTCCTAGCGAAAGGACTTAGTCATAGGGCCATCGCAACTAGGAAGCTTAAAGGGGTTAATCGGGAGAAAAGACACGAGAGGTTTATACTGGTTCGGCCCCTTACGGTGAAGGTAAGGCCTAGTCAAGCTGATGTTGTATTGCTAGGATTCGATGACCAAGGAGCGAATCCACTAGCTTGGCTTTCGATCTCTTGATCGTTTTCCTAAGCCGCCACCGGGTCGTCCCCTTATATACATGGGTTGATGCCTGGCGGCCTACAGAGTCCCGGCTGGCTCATAAAATGTGTCCGGCTCGGTGCTTCTTTTATATGCCTTTCTTTACAAGTCTTTCTTTGCATATGGCGGTTTACAATATTGGGCCTTAAGCCGCCTCTGGGTTTAGGCCTTCTACAATTCTTTAATAAACTATCACCTTGAATATTACTGGGCTTCTCTTAAGAACCCGCCATTAGGGTTGATCCGGCCCCTCCTGGGCGGGTCAAACCTGAAAGTTATATTCCCAACATTAGGCCCCAGTTTGATTTGAACCTTGTTCTTGTCAACCTTCAACATTTAGACGAAATCCATCTTCCTTTGTCTACAAAAGCTCTTGTAACCCGCCATGACATCATCTTCAGAAAATATTAAAATCTGCCATGACGTCATCTCCAATAGATCTTTATCCTTAAATGTCTTCCGAGAATCGAGGCGTCCATTTCGCTGGATAATCATTATTTGGGTCTTCCCCGATTTTCGCGCCTGCTGATACGACTCCGTCGTATTTACTTTTCCAAACACTTTTAACCTTGTTTTGGACTCTAACTTGTATGATTTGAATGGAACTAACCCGGACTGACGCTGTTTTCAGCAGAATTGCCATAATGTTGTTTTATGTGCAGAAAACAAAAGTTCTCGGAATGACCTGAAACTCCACGGAATATCTTACAATAAATAATAAAAAATCCTCGCCAAAGATGAAGACCAGGGGGGCCACACCCTTTCCATGAGGGTGGGCCCCCCCTAGGGCGCGCCCCCTACCTCATGGGCCCCCTTGGAGACCTCCCGACTCCAACTCCGACTCTATATATGTGCTTTCAGGGAGAAAAAATAGGAGAGAAGATTTCATCGCGTTTTACGATACGGAGCCGCTGCCAAGCCCTAAAACCTCTCGAGAGGGCTGATCTGGAGTCCGTTCAGGGCTCCGAAGAGGGGGATTCGTCACCGTCGTCATCATCAACCATCCTCCATCACTAATTTCATGATGCTCACCGCCGTGCGTGAGTAATTCCATCGTAGGCTTGCTGGACGGTGATGGGTTGGATGAGATTTATCATGTAATCGAGTTAGTTTTGTTAGGGTTTGATCCCTAGTATCCACTATGTTCTGAGATTGATGTTGCTATGACTTTGCTATGCTTAATGCTTGTCACTAGGGCCCGAGTGCCATGATTTCAGATCTGAACCTATTATGTTTTCATCAATATATGAGAGTTCTTGATCCTATCTTGCAAGTCTATAGTCACCTATTATGTGTTATGATCCGTTAACCCCAAAGTGACAATAATCGGGATACTTACCGGTGATGACCGTAGTTTGAGGAGTTCATGTATTCACTATGTGTTAATGCTTTGTTCCAGTTCTCTATTAAAAGGAGAACTTAATATCCCTTAGTTTCCATTAGGACCCCGCTGCCACGGGAGTGTAGGACAAAAGATGTCATGCAAGTTCTTTTTGATAAGCACGTATGACTATATTCGGAATACATGCCTACATTACATTGACGAATTGGAGCTAGTTCTGTGTCACCCTATGTTATGAATGTTACATGATGAACGACATCCGGCATAATTATCCATCATTGATCCGTTGCCTATGAGCTTTCCATATATTGGTTTACGCTTATTTACTTTCCTGTTACTATGGTTACAACCACTACAAATACCAAAAACATTATTTTGCTTTCGTTACTCTTTTGTTACCGTTACCATCACTATCATATTACTTTGCTACTAAACACTTTGCTGCAGATACTAAGTTTCCAGGTGTGGTTGAATTGACAACTCAGTTGCTAATACTTGAGAATATTCTTTGGCTCCCCTTGTGTCGAATGAATAAATTTGGGTTGAATACTCTACCCTCGAAAGCTGTTGCGATCCCCTATACTTGTGGGTTATCAAGACTAATTTCTGGCGTCGTTGCCGGGGAGCATAGCGCTATTCTGTGAGTCACTTGGGATTTATATCTGCTGGACACTATGAAGAACTTGAAAGACGCTAAGACAACTATTTATCCCTCAACTACGAGGGGAGGTAAGGAACTGCCATCTAGCTCTGCACTTGATTCACCTTCTGTTATGAGTAAGCTTGCGACCCCTAAACCTGCTTCTGCTATTCGTTCTGATTTGTCGCATGTTATTGATGATGCTACTTCTGCTATACATGATACTTCTATGCTTGATACTACTGTGCCACTTGGTGATTTTCTTGAGGAACGACTTGCTAGGGCTAGAGAGATTGAAAATATTGAATCTGATTATGATGATGAAAGTGATGATGAAGAATCACTTGTTATTCCTGAGGGTTATTTATTTGTTCAAGAAGCTTCTTTAGCCATTTTAGCTTGCAAAGATAGATATGAACTCAAAAGGTTATTAGCTAAATGGAATAAGCAATCTCTAAATGCTAGGATGAATTTGACCCTGCTTTTGCTACTTCACCTATCTGTGTTAGTCATAAGGATTATGAATTCTCTGTTGATCCTGATATAATTACTTTAGTTGAATCTGATCCTTTTCATGGCTATGAATCTGAAACTGTTGTAGCACATCTTACTAAATTAACTGATATAGCCACCCTGTTCACTAATGATGAGAGATCTCGCTACTTTTATATCCTTAAAATATTTCCGTTCTCATTAAAGGGTCATGCTAACATATGGTTTAAATCTTTTGATCCTGGTTCTGTGCGTAGTCCCTAGGATATGATTTACTACTTCTCTGCTAAATATTTCCCTACTCATAAGAAACAAGCTGTTTTTAAAGGAAATATACAATTTTGTGCAAATTAAAGAAGAGAGTCTCCCACAAGCTTGGGGGAGGCTTCTCAAGTTACTTAATGCTTTGCCTGATCATCCTCTTAAGAAATATGAAATACTTGATATCTTTTATAATGGACTAACCGATGCTTCCAAAGATTACCTGGATAGTTGTGCTGGTTCTCTTTTCAGGGAAAGAACACCGGATGAAGCTGAAATCTTATTCAATAATATGTTGACAAATGAAAATAATTGGGCACCTCCTGAGCCACCTCCCGAGCCAGCTCCAGCTCCAATTAATGATCCTATTCCTAAACCAACTCCGAAGAAGAGAGTTGTTCTATTTCTCAGTCCCGAAGATATGCAAGAGGCAAAGAAATCTATGAAATAAAAAGGTATTAAAGCTAAAGATGTTAAGAATTTATCTCCTATTGAAGAAATACATGGTCTTAATTTACCGCCTGCCGAAGAAACATATGATCTTGATGCTTTACTTATTGAAGAACCTCCAGACCTCGATAACCCGACATAGGTAGTAAAGGTAAATTCTCTCTATTGATATGATAAAGCTAAAATCTCTCCTGCTAAAATTGCTAGTCAATGCTTGGATGAGTTTGATAATTTTGTGTTTAAGCAAGAAGACTTCATTGCTTATTTTGGTAGATAATTGAAACAAAATGCTGATATGATTAAATATTTGGGTGATTATATGGCTAATATTAGAGGTGAACTTAAACTTGTTAGCAAACATGCTTCTATGGTTACCACTCAAGTCGAACAAGTACTTAAAGCTCAAAAAGAATTGCTCAATGAGATGAATAGTAAGAAAAATGATTACGTTGTTGAAGTGGCTACTAGAACTGGTAGAATGACTCAGGAACCTTTGTATCCTGAAGGCCACCCTAAGAGAATTGAGCAAGATTCTCAGAGAAATAATATTGATGCACCTAGTTCTTCTAAAAGGAAGAAAAAGAAAAGAGATAGAACTATGCAAACTTCTAGTGAACCTATTGCTGAACCACCTGATAATCCAAATGATATCTCTATGTCTGATGCTGAAACACAATCTAGCAATGAACATGAACCTAATGAAAATGATAATGATGATGTTCATAATGATGCTCAACCTAGTAATGATAATGATGTAGAAATTGAACCTGCTATTGATCTTGATAACCCACAATCAAAGAATCAACGTTATGATAAGAAAGGCTTTGTTTCTAGGAAACATGGTAGAGAAAGAGAGCCTTGGGTTCAGAAACCCATGCCTTTTCCTCCCAAACCATCCAAGAAAAAGGATCATGAGGATTTTGAGCGCTTTGCTGAAATGATTAGACCTATCTTTTTGCATATGCGATTAACTGATGTGCTCAAAATGAATCCTTGTGCTAAGTACATGAAAGATATAGTTACAAATAAAAGAAAGATACCAGAAGCTAAAATTTCCACCATGCTTGCTAATTATACTTTTAAGGGTGGAATACCAAAGAAACTTGGAGATCCAGGAGTACCTACTATACCATGCTCCATTAAAATAAACTATATTAAAACTGCTTTATGTGATCTTAGAGTCGGTGTTAGTGTTATGCCTCTCTCTTTATATCGTAGACTTGACTTGAATAAGTTGACACCTACTGAAATATCTTTGCAAATGGCTGATAAATGAACTGCTATACCTATCGTTATTTGTGAGGATGTGCCTGTTGTGGTTGCAAATGTTACTATTTTAACGGACTTTGTTATTCTTGATATTCCCGAGAACGATAGTATGTCTATTATTCTTGGAAGACCTTTTTGAATACTGCAGGGGCTGTTATTGATTGCACTAAAGGCAATGTCACTTTTCATGTTAATGGTAATGAGCATACACTACTAGGGAACCACTACAAGAAATACGGCCAATGATGACTCCCTATTTTGGTCGTTAATTTGTCATTGTTTTCGTTTATTGACCTTTTTTGGACCAAATTTGGAAGGTCAACAGTTGGCTGTCAAGAACGAACAAACGTGACCTTCTCTGGAATTTTGGTCATGGCCACCCTTGACCAAAATTTTGGTCGTTAAATCTTTGATGAAAATTATGGTCACTACTAATGAGCCTAGACCACGTAGGATCTGATGTGGCCGCGCCAACATGGCACATGCGATGACATGGATGCCATGTAGGATCGGTCCAAATCAGTTGTTTTAATGGGCCGAGCCCAATAATTCAGCCCACTTTTAAATTTACTTTTGGGTCACAAGCATGGGCCGAGCCCAATAGCTCAGTTCTTGGGTTGTGGTGTGCAACCCATTTATTTAATCCATCATTAACTGGGCCAGCCTTCTATCTACCGAACAAAAACATTTTGATTTTTTCCATAGAAAAAACTATATTTGGCCTTGAAACAGTCCAGCCCACTCACACAATGTAGTTTTTTCAATCCAGCCCATATTGAAGGGCGACTAACAACAACCAACAATATCTCAAAAACAAAAATACATTGGCAATTTGGCAGTCAGCCAACACATGAGAATATAATGATGATAATAATAATATAATTCTCCAGGATTTCAATAAGTTAGGCCCAGCAGTATCATTATATCATAGGTTCATAAGATGCACCAACCAATATAACACAACCAGTAGCTTAGTATTATTACCCCATGTTCATAAGATGGCACATGTCCATATTGTGCACTAGTAACCAGTAACATAAGATGGCACCAACCAAAACAACACAGCCAGTGAGGGAATCTGCTGGAGGGTCATTCTTTAGTGAGAAAAGGTCAGCAACAACAGCAACATCACTCTTTGGTTCTTCACTTTCTGGTACCTCTTGTTCCATAGCACTTTCCATGTTAGCCTGACATTTAAAGAAAGATGTACACATGAGCAGAGTACTATGTCCATCAATATATTGCAGTTGGTTATGAATGACTAGGAAACTTTATAAGCAAACTTTTCAAGAATAGATGTCCTAGTAGTAGAATTTAAGAAGCTAACATCATGATATTAATACAACACCTGACATTTTGAAAGAAAGACTGGAAAATCAAAACTGCACACGACACACACCCGCGTCCTAGGAGGCAACTGCTGCACGAGGATAGCTACAGTGCGGTGCACTGTTTGCTCAATACAGACTAGCAGTGATTGCTACATGGGATGGCCAGCACATGATTTTGTATATATCTCTGGAATAGAATGTTCACAAAATAATAATCCAGTCTACATGCTACTAATTAAGTAGTAGTTATTTGAAAAGTTTGAAGCAGGCAAGAAGAACAAATCAATCTTGGCAATTAGAATTTTTTGTAGGTTACTATTAGCTACATGAAATAAGCATGGCACCAAGTTTACTAAACAGGTAAGTATGCAAAACAAACCATTGTCAAAATATAAATCGGGCACGTAGCTTAAAAGGGAACATGTAGCAGACAAGAACGTAGTACGTTTCAGGAGCACATATGTTGTTTCTTTAGTACAATATACAGTATCAAATAAATTCACTGCAACAAGTCCTAATCATTTCATTTAGATCATATATGAAATGACACGAGTTTCTCCACTCTAAAAGCTAGTAAGATAGATGCTTCAAGCAATCACTAGACAAATAATCAGAGAGTATACAACACTCTCTCTTAATTACTAGTGTCCAACGACAAAGCAATGCCTGTTGGACTGCGAGCAGGACTGAA
Organism: Triticum aestivum; assembly: GCF_018294505.1. Classification (NCBI taxonomy): domain Eukaryota; kingdom Viridiplantae; phylum Streptophyta; class Magnoliopsida; order Poales; family Poaceae; genus Triticum; species Triticum aestivum. Next base: position 531,103,279 of record NC_057794.1, read on the forward strand.
ATTGACTGAATAATGTCACATTTTGAGTACCAAAAATATGTGCAATGCGATTAGGAAAGGAAACATAGCAGCCATGAAATAGAGGATTGTGACAAACAAACAAACTATAACAAAACATGAATCATATACTCTACTATTTTGAACGAACCATCTCTATCAGATCCTCGAGCAAAAATCAGATTATGCGATCAAGTGTAGCAAGGACGAGGTAAACAAGCCACATCAACACGGTAGAGAATACTAGAAACTTACTATCGCTTGAGCTGACCCCTCCACTTGGAGAGGACGACGATCTGTTTATTGAGCATCTTTCTGGCTGTGTCCTTAAAGAGAGGGCAGTGGCAGGAGCGGCCACAAACATGGAAATTAGTCAGACCCACGACCCGTGTACGCTCTCACCACCGGAGAGGAGGTGCATTGAATACAAGCTCCTTTGGGTCTACGAGAGCTAGAGCGAGGTGGGGTCAGTAAAAATCAAGGGCATATCAAGGGCATAACAAGGGCATAACAGATTCAAGTCAATAAAAATTAATATGTGCACGTGATAGGAAAGATCACAGGAAATATACTACCCCGATCAAGTATACTGTAACATAAAAAAGTCAAACAAGCTCATTGTGCATTTTATTTTTCAGTGTGAGACACAATAAGCATAAGTCTCCACTAGCAAAATAACTTGCTATCTACATGCCCTATTATCTGCAACAATGACATTAGGCGATGAAGAACAATATATTTCCAATGCAATATGTTAGCCAAACACACCTTGCCACGCCAATCATCTGATGATCCAATAAAATGTCTAGAAATATCTATTGAATGGCATCGGTCCAGGTTTATATCTGGTGTGCTAGCAAATCTGGACGATCGATGAACATCAAACATATCAAGAAAAACAGTACATCAAGGCATCAACCTAATTTCAGTAAGCAAATCAACTCAATTTAAAGAGCAAGATGACAGCTAAAAACTAACTCCAAATCTATCTATATTCTTATATATTGTACGAATAAGCTAACAACTAACTCCAAATATATCAATACTCTTATATAACTATGAATCTAGATGACAGCAAATTAACACAATTTAAAGAGCTAGGTGACAGACCATTGTGGGAGTTGACTATAAGCCATGCTCTTCCACTCGCATTAGATGTAGCCTAGCTCACACTACTCTATGCAGTCGTCGAAGCCAACTATGCATTCACAGCTGCTCTCACTCGCTGCTTTTGCTGGCCTCCCGTTGCATATGGGGCTGCCATAAAGTGCTACACATTCATCAGTCTCCAACGGGGAGTAGAATAGGAACACAGTTGGTGCTACTATCGGTGTTGTTGGCTGGTTGCTCAAATAACTCGGTTTATGTTACTGCTCGAGCAGGTTGGGTAGGCACGCCATGGAAGCATATGAGATGACAGAATATTCAGGGTCAATTATGCAACAGAAGTAGCATCCGAAATCTGGAACTAAACTAACATAATTAATCACAACAAGATGGCATGCTTAGAAATCTACAACTAAGCTAATAAGAACTTTAAATTAAAAGAGGAGAAGAAAAGGTTCGGGAATCAGATGCTCCACTACCGATGCTTTGGCTGTCGAGGTCGAGGAGGTCGTGTCCATGGCCACGCCATCGACCCGAGCTCCAACCCAGCATCCACCGCAGACCCGTCTTGGTGCTCGAAGGAGACGACCGCTTCAGATCCCTCTTGGCTCCATCCGAATGTGGTCTACTCCTCCCTCACCCGCCTTGCTATGGCTTCAGGGTGGTAGGCCAGGCCGTCCCTTATCACTGGGCGTCGTCGTACACGCCTAGATCTAGCCGCCCATCGTCTAGGTAGGGGAGGAAGCAGCCATCCCGTACATGGCGTTCGGTGCTCGCGACGACGGATCTGAGAGTTAGAGGGTACGTGGTGAGGAGGAGAATGAAGGAGGGGTGTGACGAGGGAAGAGAGTGGATCTGAATCATCGGAGCAACGCCGGAGCCACACCTGCGACACGGTGGCCCAAACCGTAGTGGATGGAGAGTTTTGTGCATGGTCGCAGGGGGACGCGCCCATCGAATCTGGCCAGAGGAGACGGAGGAGCGGGCCGAGGGGATCACATGGGTGTGCTGGGTGCTGCCGGCGGCTGCCGAATTTGGCCGGGATCAACCACCGTAGGTGGCGGCGGCGAGGAGAGTCTCATGGGAGAGGGACGGAGGAGCTGACGAGGGGCTTGGGTGCGGTGGATGGATGGATAGGTTTGTTTATCCGAATATAGATGGATGGACGATGGATGGATGTGGGTTTCCTGGGCATGGATGGTCGGATGTTCGCCACGTCATCAATCCGCGTCACAAATGAGTAACCAATGAAAATTAAGCTAGTAGTCATCACTTCTGCACGGGCTAGCAATTTAATTTACATACAAAATCATTGGAAATACTAAAATATTTTTTCATGAATGCATCAATGCAAGAATAGCAATATAGAGGACAAAGAATTGGCATTATACCAAAAACTCAAGCAACATCGCGGGTTATGATTGAATTTCAGAGGCATTCTTTTCACTTTGGTGATCCATGTCCATGGCGTATTTCAAATTCACTCGGAGGTTTGGCAACGACCATAAGACGTGCATATTGTGGCGAGATGTCCTAGATGAATCCATATTGGAGGGGCTCGGTTGCAACTTGTTTCCTGGTACTCCTTGGAAAGTACAAACAAGTAACAATATTTGAATATGGAAAGTGTAAGTCGATAGAAATTTTATGCACATAAAGTTCATTTTTCATTTCCCGAGTGCGAAAAACTGTTTTTTAAGAAACTACCAAATATTTGTTGCAAAATGGCACCATTCGATTTTTCAAAAATATTAGACCGTATTTTATGTCAAAGTAACCAAATGGTCGCACCTTAATTGCTTTCCATCCACATCTCGTCAAATTGACAAATTTTTGCCGATTCAGTAGTAACTGGATCTATTTTTAACTACAACTGCCTCACAGTTTGGTCTTTTTTTTTCTAAAATTCATTTATGGGTACACAAGTAGCTATTTCATCATAGATCCACCAAGAGTATTGCAAGATTCCATCTCTAGCTATGAACGGCTATACCTGTCATTTGAACGCATTTTGAAATTGGCATAAGAAAATAAAAAACAGAAAATATGTAAAATATTTGCATTGTGTCATCATATGTGACCTAGTTTTCATCCTATATTTTCCATATACATCGAGAACATTTTTCTTTCTTTCTGTTGGTTTTCATTCAACCTTTCTCATATACGTCAAGAACATTTTTAATGCATGTTTAATATCTTTTAAATACTTGTTTAACACTTTTTTCAAATGCTTGCTTTAACATTTTCTAAATACAAGATTGACTTTGTTCACACACATTGTATACTTCTGTATACATTTTTCTTATACATGAGACACAAGTTTTTCATACACAATTAACAATTTCAAGTGCTTGGTTAGAACTTTTTAAATACATAGTCAACATTTTTATATACAACATTTAAATATTTTTTAAAATACAAGATTAATATTTTTAATACATTGTTAATATATTTTTTATTTACACATTTACACATTTTTAAATGCTTGATATACATTTTTTATATAATTGTTTAACATTTTTTAAATGCTTGACTAACATTTTTAAATACATGAACAACTTTTTACACACACATTGTATATTTTTTGTACATATGGTAATCATTTTCTTAATACACATGTAAGATTTTTAAATGCTTGGTTAACATTTTTTCAAATATTTTATGTGAAGTTTGTTTTTCAATATATATATATATATATATATATATAGAATAATTGGAAGTATAAATAATAAACAAAAGTAAAAAAAGAATGAATGAACAAAAAACAGACCAAAAAACGAGCCGCGGCCCAGTAGTTGGCCCACTCGGTGGACGAAAAATATAAAAGAAAAAAAGGTGCCCTTGTCCCACCAAGGCCCAAGCCCACTCGACACTACCCATTAAGGGCGTGTTCGGAATCTCTCCCGTCTGCTAACTCCGCTTCGCGCGAGGAGCGTGGTCTGAGCCGCTCCCAGCAATATTGTTGGCGCTCCGTCCGCTCCGGGAGCTATTGGGGCAGAGCGGATAGTATCCGAGTGGGCCTAAATAGGTTACGGGTAAGAATGTACCAGTGTCTTTGTTGCGGTGTTGTGGTTTGTCTCCTTAGGGGAACTCGACTGGTAGCTAGTTCGAATCACGTGGTATGGTTTCTTTTTTGCTATATTCACCTTTGTGGGACGGTTCCTTTTTTTTTCTTTGAGAGTGGCAGTTTGGATCTTAGATGTAGATACACCTATTATAAAATATGTATAGAAAAAATCTCGTCTGTACATCTGGACATCCTATGTTCGCACACAAAATTTCGGTGAACAAGGACATTTTTGTTGCATGTGTAAAAAAGATTAAAAATGGCTTGTGAATAGCTGTAATCAAGCATCGAAAATTGTCTTTTACACACAAGCCACAAAAAATGTCATTTTTCACCGAAACTTGGTGCACACACATATAGTGTCCGGATTTACACGCGAGATTTTTTTCTTGATTTTTTTAACTTTTTGAAATATGTATTTAGACAATGGGTGCATATACACCTATGAGACAAAGTGAATTTTTGCCTTTTTCTGCTTTATTCACCTTTGTGGGACGGGACCCACATGTCATTTGTACTGTGTTAGTTGGCCCCGTTTGTAAATGTAGACCCATTTTAGTCAACTAGTCAATCTATGGACGGACTGACGCTACAACCGAATCATAAGCAAAAATGACACGACACATAGATAAAATGGATGACGTGGACGTCCAGTCATCCATGTTACAACACCATGACCATCTGGATTGGTCGTAATCAGCTAGAAATAAGGCTATCGACCAGTGTTGTTTTCTTATGACCATTTTGTGTAATGCAATTACGACCTTTTTGACGAAAATAGTCACTATGGTTTATGGTTTCGACTCTCCAAAACAGGCCACGACCAGTTGGATCGAAATGATCATAGATTTATGACGATTTGTTCCACGGTCACTGCCAAAAGGTCACAATTGAGCATATTTCTTGTAGTGAAAACCTTATACACAGAAATTTAGCAACAATGCGGGTTAAAAAAGGGCGCTAGTGCTAGATAGCAGTAGCGTTCAGAATAAACCATTTTGCAGATACGATTCTAGCAGTAGCGCGTGTGCCCGTAAAAGCGCTACTACTAATAGTCCCATTGCTGGAACGATGGGCTACGCATAGTAGTAGCGGCCTTGCAGGAAGCGCGCTACCGCTAGGGCATGAGTAGCAGCGCGTTTCCCTGTAACAGCGCTACTGCTAATGGAAATAAAATAAAATGAAAAACAAATAGAAAAATAAATGAAAATGAAAGAAACAGAAAAAGGAGAAAGAAAAAATAAAATGTAAAGCAAAATAAATGAAAAAGCGAAAAACAGAGAAAGGCTTAGCTGTAGCGTGTGTTAGTAAGAGGCGTTGTAGCTAACGCAGCTGCAACGCGTTTCTAGGACCCCCGCTATAGAAACAGAAAAGGAAATAAAAAAGAGAAAGAATTACATATGTATAGCAGTAGTGCATTTTGGAAAAAGTGCTATAGCTACCTTAGCTATAGCGCGTTCTGCGAAACGCGCTACCGCTAGTTTTGACTTAACCAAAAAACCGTTTCCCCCCGGCCATCACTTGCCCCCCCCAAATCTCTCGACCCACCCCTCCGCCGTCTCCCTAATTCGCTGTCGCCCCACTTCGTCGCCGTCTCCTGCCGACGTCGACGCACCCGGAGCCACCAGAGCCGTGCGCCGTCGACGCCAGCGGAGCCGCCCCCAACGCCATGGAGCCGCGTGGCCTCATCAACGCCACCGGAGCCTCAGTCGATGCCACCGGATCCTCCCTCGCCACAACTGCCTCCCTCGCCGTCACCGGAGACGCCCCTGCCTCCCTCGCCACCACTGCCTCCCTCGCCACCACCGGAGCCATCCTTTGTAAGCCCCCACCCCTCCTCTCTCTCATGCATAGGTTAGCTAGTTTAATTATGTTAATTATCTAGGTTAGGGAAAAAATTTAGTTAGGGGTTTGACAAAGAAGTAGTTAGGTTAACTAGTTTAATTAGGTTAATTACCTTGGTTAGTGCAAAAAATTAGTTAGGGCTTTGACAGAGAACTAGTCAGGTTAACTAGTTTAATTAGGTTAATTATCTAGGTTATTTAGGCAAGTTTTATTTTAAAGATGATGCCTTCCTAGACTTTTATTGTTGATTATATCTTTTCATTGAAGTGGTCATGTTGTTTGTGCCCAAGTGGCTTTGTTGTTTGAATGAAGCTGAGTGGCCTATATATGTTTTGCCGGAATGTTGATTCATTTCCATTCTGGCAAATTTCAGGTTCTCCATTTGTCCACTTTTTAGCAAAGGTCATGCCGAAATTTTCCGTGAATTTCGACATGACTTGTGTTACAAACTAGGACATATCGAGTGCCCGGGATTTGCCGCACCAGGAAGGAGTCAACGTTCCTACAAAACATAGGCCTTTTGTATGTCATTATTCATTTTATTAGGTCTAGAATTAATTTACTAGATTTAATAATAGGAAACATGGCTTGCAACGATGAAGGACAGGGTTCTGGTGATTGCGACGACGTCTACTGGGCGGCAGACGAATTTTTTAGCCTTGCCGACGATCAACCGGTGGCATCGGGGACTGATACTGACACGCAGACCGGTGTTGAGACTGAGACTGGCGCTAAGACTCAGACCGGCATCGAGACCGGCGCTGAGACTGAGACCGGTGCTGAGACTGAGACCGGCGCTGAGACTCAAACCGGCATCGAGACCGGCACTGAGACTGAGACCGGCGCTGCCTCGGGGAGCGGAGCCGGTGTAGAACAGAAAGCAAATAGGCAACGGGTTCCTAAACAACTCAAGACTACTAGACTGGTGATCAAGAGCGCTACGGGCTAGATTCGACGATCTAAGGAGACTTCATGACGATGTGCTGCGGGTAGAGAAAGGCATCATCGCCTCAAAAGATCCATGATACCCACTCTACGTGATTAACATTGCGCGGCAAATGTCGTACGTCGACAGCTTCCCCGCAGATAAGTTCTTCCTCCGATTCGATTACATATTCGACATGTTTCACGTGAAGAAGCTGGATTTTACGTTTGTCCGCCTTTATGCCTTGCACATGAACTACATCATCGGGGTTGAGCAGATATCTAATATCTGTGTCGCTTACCCGTACTACATGCACGAGGGCTTCTTGGGAGTCTGCGCAAAGCACCGTGAATACGCGAGGGATTACATCATCACTTTCATGCTCGCCAATAAGGACAAGGAGGCGATTCTCGTGCCTTATCATCCCGTGTAAGTCATCTGCGCTGCTATCCTTCCTTCGATTTTAATCATTCATTTGCACGGTGGAGGCTAATTAATTTGAGGTGTACTTATTTTGCGCAGCGGCGGGCGCGCCGTCCTCATCATCCTCTACCCCCGATTCTCCCACGCTCTTTACTTGGACTCGTCGAAGAACATTCACAAAAAGGATTACACCCACATCAAGGATGTTCTCCACAGTGCTATGTTTTACCACCAAGCAAGGGGTGGAGAGGTCAGGGACAAGAACACAAGGGGCGGCAGGCCGCCTTCGGCCATAAGACTGACTTCTGCTGCATCCAGCAACCGAACGATTCTCTTAATGATGGATTCTATGTCCTACACCACATGCTGGAGTACAGACGGGATCACCAGAACCTTCGCATGTCAGCTAGATCCGGCGATGCCCATATTCTGCAATGGGCAAAGGACATAGGAGATATCGAGGATCATCGACTTCGAGCTGAGTTCTATAACATCCAACACGAACTTGCTCAAATCATCATGAAGGAGGTCATCGGAAAAACAGGGATGTTCTGCGGAGAAGGACAAATGTCGCGGGAAGACGTCCCAACATGGATAGCCTCTCAGCGTCTCGACATAAAGCCTTTCACTAAGCTCAAGGACTATCTCCCTGACTTGGATGGATGGAACGACATGTTGGAGTGATTGTCGATATATGACAATGTGTTTGTTTAGTCCATACTTTCTGTATGACAAACCTTTGAGTTATGCACGGTGAAACTTTATTTGTGATGTAGTTAAACCGTCCTCCTCCACGACTAGCGAAAATCACTCTAGTTAGGGCTTTTTGGGGTACGATGAACTTTGTTATTTATGCTTATGATATGTTGTTTCTATTTTTGCCAAGTCTGTCTCTTTTTATTGCTCAACTATATATGTTGCATAGCATCGACTCATGTGACGATGCAGGTGCATAGATCATAGATGGCGAAGAAGTGCTACGCCAGGAGTATATATGACAAGTGGCCGGAGTGTCAGGCCCAGGTGTACCGGTTTCCGGTTTTCGAGCGACAGGCAGTAGTTAGTTTAGGTTCACGCTAATGCGAGAGAGGGATACGAACTCATGTACTCAAAGTGATAGCTCTTCTCACGTATATCATTGTTTAGATGGATGACAATGTATTTGCAAGTAATCGAGACTTGTATCACTATTTTCGAGATGATGACGAGAGACCACTTTGTGTTGGATGATGATTATGATGAGACTATTTGTATGTATATGCTACGATTACATCTGTGGTCTCACAGGCATTTGTATGTGTATCATGATGACATTTGTATGTGCTAAAGTTTCTTCTATAAAGCTTGTTCAAATACAAAATAAATATGCTGAAAAAACAAAAAACTACTAAAATTAGCAGTAGCGAGTGGAGAAAAGGTAGCAGCAGCGCGGTAGTAGCAGTAGCGCGCACGGAAGAAGCGCGCTATAGCTATTAGCAGTAGCGAGCTTCCACTAAGCGCGCTGCTGCTACACTTGTGTAGGAGTAGCGCTGGTGAGCACGCGCTACTGCTGTGTTAGCTGTAACGCCTTATTAGTAGCGCCGGTCCGTGCGCTACTGATACACCTAAAACCTGCGCTGCTGCTAGCCCTTTCCCTAGTAGTGATACAGTACGCTTTTCGAGGAAACAACCTCAACTTCATAGTATCAATTCTATCAGAAAAACTCCATCGATTATATTTGGAGGTTTCGAATTTCCTCTTCCTACTATTAAGAAGAAATATGATATACTTATTATTGGGGATGTGCATATCCCCGTTGAGTTAACTTAGTGTTATTCGAAATTTCTCCAGTTTCATGTTAATCGGAATGAGTTTGTTAACAAGACTTGATCAACCTGGTTAGTGGATTCCTTTTGACGAGCATGAGATGGATGAAACTAGAAGCACAACCTTCTGTACCCCACTTTTACTTTCTGTTAATTATATTAAATAAAATAAAAATAAATATTTTTCTGTCTGTTTCCTGATTTATCTGTGCAATATAAAAATGTCCCGAAAATAAAAGTCCTCACAATGACATGCCAATTTAAATGATTTTTTCGGGAATATTTGAGGATTTATGGTGCAAAAATTACCGCGGGGGGAGCTGCCACCTGGTTACGAGGGTCGAGGGCGCGCCCTACCCCCCTAGGCACGCCCCCTACCTCGTGGGCCCATAGTGGCCCTCCTCCACTTATTCCTGGACCCATCCTCTTCTTCTTCCTCCCACAAACACGAAAAGCCAACTCAAGCACGAGTTCTAGCCCTCTTTGCTGCCATTTTCGATCTCCTTGCTCAAAGTACCTCTCACAAAACTACTTGGGGAGATTGTTCCTTGGTATGTGACTCCTCCATTGGTCCAATTAGTTTTTGTTCTAGTGCTTTATTCATTGCAAATTTTTGCTACTTAGGTGACCCTGTTCTTGAGCTTGCATGTCAAATTTATATGGTCAAAAGTAGTTTTGATGCATGATATAGGCCCTAGGCACTTGTAGGAGTAGTTTCTATCAATATTATTGAGTTTGGTTTACTTTTATTTTGAAGTTACTAAAAAATTTCAGAATTTTTCAGAGGAAGAAATATGCTTAGGAAAATGTTCCAAGGTGGTTCTTCAAAGAAGCAAGGACCCAGGCTTGCAATGCGTGATGCTGACGAAGAGCCACCAAGAGACACTCCAGTGCGTCCTTGTGAGTGGCCTTCTAAAAATTTTATGGATCGAGCGGGAATTAAAGAAGAATTTAACGCATATTTGCGTAATGCCGGTCTTGAGGACTTTGAGGCAGACAAATGCCCCCAGTATCATGACCTCACAAGCTCTTTTGTGAGGAGGTTTGAGTATTCATCTTCGCGTAATTCTCCTTCAGTCATGTTTGATCTTTATGAAAAATCTTATACCATGGACTTAGAGGATTTCACTTTTGCTTGCAAACTTCCACAATGGGGTAGTGTTAGGGATCCCCCTAAATCTGAACTTAGAAACCTTCTTGCTAGTATAACTATAGGGGAATCTAGAGATATAACGCAAGCTACCATAGGGAGCATTCACTTTCCTGCTATACATTATTTTGCTCTCTTCATAGGTAGGTGCATAAATGCTAAGGATGAAGCTTGTCACATATGTGTCCCTGACCTTAGCATTCTCAGGAGTGCTGTGTCAGGAGACCAATCTTATCATATGGGAGCCATTGTAGCTCGTAGGTTGCATCATAATAGATATAATGGAGATTTCTTTGGAGGAATTTATGCAACCGGCTTAGCTAAATTTCTTATGATAGACGTTCGTTAAGGAGACATGGAGTTGCCTCTTGCTTATTTAGATTTTGATTCTATGGTTTCTCACCATTTTGTCGAGAGGAACGAACCGCCTCTCCAGTACCGACTAATCTTTGACAGACGCCGTGCTGTCCGTATTATTGTCCCTGCTCCTGCTTTCTTTGATTATCAGGCAAGAGGAGGATATACTATTACCAGAGAGGAGGCAGATGAGTACGAGAGGAGAGCGGAGGCCGCTCGTCACCACACTGCAGATCAGGAGGCGATAGCCGCTGCATCACAGTACGATCCCAACAACTATTATTATGGATATCAGCCAGGCCAGCCGTGGCCATAAACCAACTTAGGCCAAAAGCCTAAGCTTGGGGGATTACGTATTTGTCACCAACATTTCATTTATGTTCACACACACTCATTGCTAGATGTCGGTGCTCATACTTTTTCATTGTATCATCCATGCTAGTTTATTTCCTTTTATGCTTTCTTCTTGTGTGTTTAATAAACTTTAAGAAAAAACCAAAAAAATAGTTGTAGCTTTTAATTAATTTACTTTCCATGCTTGTAGTAGTGATTAAAAATAAAACCCAAAAATATTTCCCGTTCTTTTTTTGCTTGTTGGGGGCTTTCCCGTGCAAATAGTTTTATTTCTTTTTTTTCTTTGGGGGCCAGTAGGAGAAGACCATGATTAAATTGTTGAAGTGGCTCTTATATGCTTTATTATTGATTTAAGAAAGAGCCCATTTTGCTTTTGTCTTCTCCTATTTATTAAATGCTCGCAGATTCCAGCTTAGTCCAATGCACGCACACTTTTATTATTATTCACATCGTTCGATCATGCAAGTGAAAGGCAATTATGATGAGATATGATGGACTGACTGAGATGAGAAAAGCTGGTACGAACTCAACCTCTTTTGTTTTTGTAAATATGATGAGTTCATCATTCTTGATTCAGTTTGTTATGAATAAACATGTTTGCAATGAAAATTAGAGATCATAGTTGCTTGTGCCATGCTTGATTAGCTATGAGTTATAATGGTTTACCGTGCATGCCAACATGCTATTGAGATGGTTATGATGTGGTATGATGGGGTGGTATCCTCCTTTGAATGATTTAAGTGACTTGACATGGCACATATTCACGCATGTAGTTGAAACAAATCAACATAACCTTCACGATATTTATGTTCATGGTGGATTATATCCTACTCATGCTTGCATCCGATGCTTATTAATTTTAATGCATGTACATGGCTGTTGTCGCTCTCTAATTGGTCGATTCCCAGTCTTTTGCTAGCCTTCACCTGTACTAAGCGGGAATACTGCTTGTGCATCCAATCCCTTAAACCCCAAAGTTATTCCAGATGAGTCCACTATACTTTCCTATATGCGGTACCTACCTGCCGTTCCAAGTAAATTTGTATGTGCCAAACTCTAAACCTTCAAATAATCATCCTGTTTTGTATGCTCGAATAGCTCATGTATCAAATAGGGCTGCCTGTATCTTCCATGCTAGGCAGGTTATTCTCAAGAGGAGTGGACTCCGCTCCTCACTGACGAGAAAATGGTTGGTCACTAGGATGCCCAGTCCCATGCTTTATGCAAACTAAATCAAAAATAATTGCAAACCAAAACTCCCCCTGGGACCTGATGTATGTTGGAGGCACTCGTTGTTTTGAGCAAGCCGTGGATTGATGTTTGTTGGTGGAGGGGGAGTAGAAACTTTACCATCCTGTTTGGGAACCGCCTATAATGTGTGTAGCATGGAAGATATCACCATCTCTTGGTTGTTATGTTGACAATGAAAGTATACCGCTCAAAATTTTAATTATCTCTATTTCAAAACCGAGCTCTGGCACCTCTACAAATCCTTGTTTCCCTCTGCGAAGGGCCTATCTATTTACTTTTATGTTAAGTCATCACCCTCTTATTAAAAGCACTAGCTGGAGAGCGCAGCTGTCATTTGCATTCATCACTGTTAATTTATATTGGGTGTGACTATGATTGGATCTCTTTTACCATGAATTACAATGTCTAGTCAGTCCTTGATCTTTAAAGGTGCTCTGCATTTATGTTTTGCTGTCTTAGAAAGGGCTAGCGAGATACCATCTTGTTATATCATATTATGATTGTTTTGAGAAAGTGTTGTCATCCGAGATTTATTATTATGGCTTGCTAGTTGATTATGCTATTGATATGGGTAATCATGAGACGTGAGAATTATTGCAAATATGGTTAGTTATAATCTTTGCTGAAAACTTGAATGCTAGCTTGACATATTTACAACAACAAGAGCAAACAGAGTTTGTAAAAGTTTTTCTTTATTTCTTTCAGTTTGTCAACTGAATTGCTTGAGGACAAGCAAGCGTTTAAGCTTGGGGGAGTTGATACGTCTCTGTCGTATCTACTTTTCCAGACACTTTTGCCCTTGTTTTGGACTATAACTTGTATGATTTGAATGGAACTAACCCGAACTGACGTTGTTTTCAGCAGAATTGCCATGATGTTGTTTTATGTGCAGAAAACAAAAGTTCTCGGAATGACCTGAAACTCTAGGGAATATCTTATAATAAATAATAAAAAATCCTCGCCAAAGATGAAGACCAGGGGGCCCACACCCTTTCCACGAGGGTGCCCCCCCTAGGGCGCGCCCCCTACCTCGTGGGCCCCCTGGAGACCTCCTAACTCCAACTCCAACTCTATATATCTGCTTTCGGGGAGAAAAAATAGGAGAGAAGATTTAATCAGGTTTTACGATACGGAGCCGCCGCCAAGCCCTAAAACCTCTCGGGAGGTCTGATCTGGAGTCCCTTCGGGGCTCCGGAGAGGGGGATTTGTCACCGACGTCATCATCAACCATCCTCCATCACCAATTTCATGATGCTCACCGCCGTGCGTGAGTAATTCCATCGTAGGCTTGCTGGACAGTGATGGGTTGGATGAGATTTATCATATAATCGAGTTTGTTTTGTTAGGGTTTGATCCCTAGTATCCACTATGTTCTGAGATTGATGTTGCTATGACTTTGCTATGCTTAATGCTTGTCAATAGGGCCCGAGTGCCATGATTTCAGATCTGAACCTATTATGTTTTCATCAATATATGAGAGTTCTTGATCCTATCTTGCAAGTCTATAGTCACCTATTATGTGTTATGATCCGTTAACCCCGAACTGACAATAATCGGGATACTTACCGATGATGACCGTAGTTTGAGGAGTTCATGTATTCACTATGTGTTAATGCTTTGTTCCAGTTCTCTATTAAAAGGAGGCCTTAGTATCCCTTAGTTTCCATTAGGACCCCGCTGCCACGGGAGGGTAGAACAAAAGATGTCATGCAAGTTCTTTTCCATAAGCACGTATGACTATATTCGAAATACATGCCTACATTACATTGACGAATTGGAGCTAGTTTTGTGTCACCCTATGTTATGACTGTTACATGATGAACCACATCCGGCATAATTATCCATCATTGATCTGATGCCTACGAGCTTTCCATATATTGGTTTACGCTTATTTACTTTCCCGTTGCTATTGTTACAACCACTACAAAATACCAAAAACATTACTTTGCTTTCGTTACTCTTTTGTTATCGTTACCATCACTATCATATTACTTTGCTACTAAACACTTTGCTGCATATACTAAGTTTCGAGGTGTGGTTGAATTGACAACTCAGCTTCTAATACGTGAGAATATTCTTTGGCTCCCCTTGTGTCGAATCAATAAATTTGGGTTGAATACTCTAGCCTCGAAAGCTGTTGCGATCCCCTATACTTGTGGGTTATCACCTGCCTGTGCGCTTATCCCCTTATAAATAGGCATGACCAGCTCTTCCTCTTTCTTCTTCTTCCTTCCTTCTTCTCGCCACCTCTCTGCCTCTCGAGCTGCGCCGCCACCATAGCGCTCATCGTTTCCCTCAACGTCGGCCACTGCATCACCCTGAGCTCGTCCAGAGAACTGCGGCGACTCTTCGCAGTAGATCTACATTCGTAAGTTCCTCCTTTTCCATGCATTTAGATCTGTATTAGGGTTGCGAGTTCATTGGTGTTCTTCGCTGTTCATCAGAGACCTTCTTGTAGTTTCTTCTCCGTACCCTCCTTTGATCTAAAAAGAAGTATAGAACGTGTGCCGTAGTGGTTTTACATCCATTTTAGATGTTAGCAGATCCCTTTCTCTTATAGAAATGCCTCTTTAGAGATGACGAACTCCTCTGCACTCGTTTTTTAGGTCTAAATTTATTTTTCTTTTCTGAACCATTTTGATCTAGAATAATAGCAACAGCTTGGGAAACTTGTTTGTCTCAACACTTTAGCCAATTCTGTTTCTGGCATCCTTCAAATATCTTTAGTCATGGCGGCTTATAACGCCAGCTCACTTTTCCTTTATATGTCATTAGCCCTTTCTTAAGCCGCCACTATTCGTCTATACTACAATCATGAACCTGTAACTCCACCAATAAATTGAACCGGCAAATTACTTTCTTTTCAGCTTGCCCTTTCTTCATCATGCCGTCAAAAGCGCCAACTGTCTACAACTGGGTGCCTTCCACAGTTACTGAGGATACCTTGAAAGAATTTGTCACCATTGGATTTTTGCCAGAGAAAAACGTTATGTCTTATCATGCTCCTGACCAGGACGAAGAACGACCTCATCCCAAAGATGGTGAAGTTATCATTTTCACTGATCACATGAACCGGGGCTTCTCACCACCCGGCTCAAAGTTCTTTCGAGACGTTCTGCATTTTTTCAAGCTTCATCCACAAGACATTGGACTCAACTCTATATCCAATATCTAAAATTTTCAAGTTCTTTGCGAGGTATATCTTCAAGAAGAACCGACCGTGGAACTCTTCACAGAATACTTTTATCTGAACCGTCAGAATGAATGCACCAACGGCCTTAGTTTGGAGCTTGGTGGAATCTCAATTCAGCGCCGATAGGGTGCCGCCTTTCCCTTAATAGTCTTACCGAGTCATCCCAAAGACTGGAATCAGACTTGGTTCTACTGCCAAGATACGTCACCAGCCAATGAAAAACCACTGCCGGCTTATCATGCGGAGCGTCTAGATTCCAAGTTTGTGCTCCCTGATAAGCTTACTACTGCTGAACGCAAGAAGCTTATCCCATCTATTAAAAGGATTCAAGCTTTATTGGGGAATGGCTTAACTGGAGTTGACCTAATCCGTTGCTGGGTCGCATGGCGGGTCATCCCTCTAAGCCGCCGATCCAAGTTAATGTACGAGTATGGCAGAGGCCCAGATGACTCTCTGTAATATAGCTCTGTTCAATTGACTGAAGAAGACATTGTTGCAATGTCAACCATCCTTGTGAACAGCAAATACGAGGACTGCAGTAAGGTTGTGTTAAACCCCTTCTGCAAACTTAACCCGGCACCATTGGTTAAATACCTGCATGATGTTTTAACCTGTTTATTTGTTTACAGGCCAAATCTGACTTCTGGAAGGCCAAGTATGATAATGAAGCTGCCAAGAAGGGTAGAGCCACTGCCATAGCCGCCAGAAGAACAACCCGTGTCGGGGATATACCCCGCAGTATGACCCGGCCGGAGTTGTAAACCGGCTGGGACTTGGTAAACCGGTGGATGGTAAACCGGCAGACAGTTGAGACACACTGTTAAGACAGATGGCTAAGATAGACGGTAAACTGGCAGGTGGTAAACCGGCAAGTGTTAATACAGGTGGTAAACCGGCAGGAGTTAAGTCAGATCATCTTAAACCGGTAGACCATCTTAAACCGGCAGGTCATCTTAAACCGGCAAGCCATCTTAAACCGGCAAACAGTGATAATTGGGTTGCCAGGGGTTATGAAGCCCAAGATGTTATGAAACCCAAGATGTTAAGAAGCCCAGGAAGATAAGTCAGAATAGTTAAGTCTTAAGTCCGAGTTGGACTCTACATGTTACCCGCCCCTTCAACATATATAAGGAGGGGCAGGGCTCCCCAAACAGGGACAAGTAAGAACAAACAATCTTAAAGGGTTAGGGTTAACTGGGAGAGCTGGTTTAGGGCGACTTCCTCATGATCATAATGAGAGATAGCCTCAAACAACACGTAGGGTTATTACCGCATGATGTTTCCCGGGGCCCGAAGCTGTCTAAACCCTTGTCTTGTGTTGCGTCTCTCGGTTCCACTCAACCCCTCTCAAGCTACCACATAGATGTGTTGGCCTCACGACTAAGTCCTCACACTAGGACATCTTCCGTGATGATTCCACGACAGTTGGCGCCCACCTTGGGGCTCGCGCACAGTGGTGTTGATTTCTTGGAGGGATCTTAACTAGGGTTTCGAGAAGCTTACAATCCGTCAGATCGGCAAAGGACGGTACGAAAGGATTTGCGGCAGAACTAGCCTCGTCTGCTAAGATCAAGGAAATATTATTGTCAAATCGTCATGGACAATCGCTGCAGTTTTCATCCAATCTGTGTTGGGTGTCAAATCGCCATGGATCCAAACCGTACATATCTACTAAGGAAATTTAAGTTGTAGGTTCAATCCGATCAGCAGCGAAACCAAGTTGAGGTAAAAGGAACCGAGGGCTTGACCCTGGCTTGGTCATCGTACGATACTTCCCAACCAGGATGAAGGAAATCAATAACAAAAAAGGGGGGCACGACTCAGGAGATATTTTTGGCCATGACCCGGATTTGCCATCGCCGAGCTGCAGCAGTTTTTCCCGAGCCATTGCCATGACGCACTCGGCCACGGACCTCATGACCGACCGCAGCATCAAATCACCACTGCAATCTAACGGCCTCACCTCTGCCGCAATAAATCAGCCAAGCTGTGTCTCCTCTTGCCCCAGCTGCCCTGCGACTCCGTCCTGCATCTGTTGACCCTCCATTTTGTGCCCCGTCAAGCGCGCCACTGTGAACCGACCGCCGCTTCAGAGCCGCGCCGCCTTGAGCGCCTGCACACCTGAAGCGCCGAGCCTTTCCGTTCGATGCCGGTTCAGCCTGCGCCTCCATTCTTCAGCAGTATCGGGCTTGGCCTACCTTGGCTCTTAACCTTCTGGTTCTCTGTCGCCCCGGATCGTGCCTCTGCTTCCGCCGTTGGGTCTCGCCGTCTCTCCCTTTGCCGTGGTCGCCGACTGTGCTGGCCTCCTGCGCCTGCCCGCACGGTTCCGCCCGTCAAGCGGCTGTCGTGGAAGCAACGGCGGGGGTCTGCGAGTGAAACTGTGGCCGCCCCGATCTTAACTCGCCACTCAAAGAGCTGGCCTTGTTTCGGTCGAATCCAAACCGCCGTTGTAAGCCACCTCGAGCTTCCAAGATCCGTCGTTCCCGTGCCCCAAACCGTTTCCGGATTACTTCTGAACTGCTCCAAGCCGACCCGTCACTTCTGCATCTGTGCTTCGAGCGGCCACTTGTTCGGCCTTGTCAACCCCATGAGGGGGTTACATCATATGATGTTATTTTCATTGAAGAATATATCAAGTCCCAGCTCAATATTATCTTATTGAGCCGACCCTTGGGAGCTACACATTGCTGCTCAAGTTTACATGATCATATTTACAAAGTCCCTGCTCATTATTGCATAATAACCCGGCCCTTGGGGGCTACACTGGTTGAAGTTTTTATGATCATAAGGCAATTTCAAGTCCCAGGTTGCTGCAAGCATGACAACCCGGCACTTGGGGGCTACATATGTGGAATACTCAATTCTGACTGGTGATTGAGATGAACAACCTGGATTTCTTCAAGCTTGTGACATTCATATTGAAGCAAGTCTTAAGATGTTGCTATGCTACCTTCTTAAGACATGGGGGCTACAAGTAATTGGCATATAAGAGGTACATTTTCGAGCTTGATGTTAACTACAATTATGACCCGGTGCCATTAATATTTGTAACTGGCAATGATAAACCGTCAAGGTTCTACATTCTTAAACCGGCTGAAGATTAGATGAGTATTTCAAAGACCAATATTTTTGTTAAGCATTGGGAGCTGAGTGAAAGGAGTTATTCTTCACAATATTTCTCTATGATAAACCAATGTCAGCAAATTGATTATGAAGTGGGTATATTAACCCGGATTTTTTAGAAGGAAATGACAAGGATTTAAGGATGCTTAGGATCAGTTTGACATGGATAAATCCAAATTAAACTGGGGGCTAATGTCGGGGATATACCCCGCGGTATGACCCGGCCGGTGTTGTAAACCAGCTGGGACTTGGTAAACCGGTGGATGGTAAACCGGCAGACAGTTGAGACACACTGTTAAGACAGATCGCTAGGACGGACGGTAAACTAGCAGATGGTAAACCGGCAAGTGTTAATACAGGTGGTAAACCGGTAGGTGGTGAACCAGCAAGTGTTAAGATAGGTGGTAAACCGGTAGGAGTTAAGTCAGATCATCTTAAACCGATAGACCATCTTAAACCGGCAAGTCATCTTAAACTGGCAGGCCATCTTAAACTAGCAAACAGTGATAACTGGGTTGCCAGGGGTTATGAAGCCCAAGACGTTATGAAACCCAAGATGTTAAGAAGCCCATGAAGATAAGTCAGAATAGTTATGTCTTAAGTCCGAGTTGGACTCTACATGTAACCCGCCCCTTCAACATATATAAGGAGGGGCTGGGCTCCCCAAAGAGGGACAAGTAAGAAGAAACAATCTTAAAGGGTTAGGGTTAACTAGGAGAGCCGGTGGAGGGTGACTTCCTCATTATCATAATGAGAGATAGCCTCAAACAACACGTAGGGTTGTTACCGGATGATGTTTCCCGGGGCCTGAAGCTGTCTAAACCCTTGTCTTGCGTTGCGTCTCTCGATTCCACTCAACCCCTCTCAAGCTACCACATAGATGCGTTGGCTTCACGACTAAGTCCTCACACTAGGACATCTGCCATGACGAAGAAGCCCAAGAAGAAGAAGACTGCATCTGACATGTTCCAGCTGGATGATGATTCTGAGTCAGAGGTAGCCCTTGACTCCCTTGGCCAACTTTTCAACTATCTTATTGACACTGACTATTGCCAGGATGACATGGGGGCCAGCCAGGCCGTGGAAGAAGAGGTAACTATTTCCTCTGACTCAACCCCTTTGCCAAGACAGAAACTTGGATTGGTAACCCGAAAAGTAAGGTTTTCGCACCCTTTGGCTTATTTGGACCCTCATCTTCTTTTGAAAAAGCAGCAACATGAGAGCCGCTGTCAGGCCTGGACTAATGATGATGATGAACCACCTTCTGAGTTACAAAAAACTCCTCAAAAACGCCAGAATGAGGTTTCTTTCACCTTTGTCCTTTGTTTTTATCCATGAATCTATTTCCTTATATTCTTTAACTTTATTTTACCTTTGCAGGAGGTTTCTCGCTCTTCTGGCGACTCATCTCAGACTCAATTTCCGGCTTTCAAAACTGCTCCTGGGTAAGGAAAAATCATCTTTCATCTGTATCTTTAAAACTGCCTCATTACACTAACTTTCTCATAAAATCTTTCTTAGTGGTCAAGCCAAATCCAAGAAGGCCAGGGTGATTAAGCCATCAGAAGACCTGAAAGTTCCTGCACCTGAGTTGGCCATGCCAACTCCCTCTCAAACTGAAGCACTAGAAGACTAGGTTGTTTATACTCAATTGGACCCTCCTGAGTTGTTAGCCGATGAGGCCACCCTTAATCCGACCATTACTGAACCATCTAGCTCAGCTAACCTGCCAAAAACTTCTGATACTAACTTTTTAATTACCGGTAGCCGGTTTGTTGAACCGGGGACCCCCACTGTATTATCCCGGCATACTGCTAAGAAAGAGGCTTTAGAGAAGCAGAACGTGCAGTTTGATATCTCCCATTGCTCTCACCTCAATGTCAATGATGTATTGTCCGGCTATCTCAGTCATGTGCACTCCTGTCGTGACTCAGAAATCGAGATAGTTAAACAATCGCAGCTAAAATATGAGGTATGTTCTCCGGTTTACTTATACTCTGCCAGCCCCCAAGTCTTTAGATGATGAACTTGAATGATCTGTAGACTTTATGATATAAGTTGATACTTTGTCTCTATGTTTTTTGAAAGTCCAATAGAGTAGCGTAAACTTCACCTGTAGTCCCAAAGGGTCGGCTCAATTTATCATAAATGAACCGGTACTTAATTGCATAACTGTCTTTTACTAGTCCCAATAAGTATTGTGATCCGGCTCAATCTTGAAAAACTTGCTGAATATCATGCATTAGCCCCCATGTGCCAAGCGTTGTTACTTTGTAAAACCCTTGGGACTTGAAACATATAAAAGTCATAAAAATTTGCTTTGGCAGACATTAGCCGCCAAGTGTCAAGTGGTATTGCAGTGCAAAGTACTTGAGACTTGAACCCTTATAACTTTTAGTTTAAGTCTTGACACACCTGTGAATGTTTTGTAGAATGCCTTATCTGAGTTGGGATCTCAATTGACGTATGCCAAGACCCGGTTGGCGGAGCAGGAGACAGAGATAAAGACCACTGACTCTAAACTCCAATTGAGCCTCTCCGAATCTGAGAAATTGAAGACCAGCTTAGTTGCAAAAAAGAAATCCTGGGCCGAAGAAAAGACGCTGCTGATACAATGCGCTAAGACAGCTGAGGCGGCTCTTGAGGAGGCTAGTATAGAGCTCACCGGTTTAAAAAACCGTGTGTCTCAAATGGTCTCTGCCATCTTTAGTGTGTTATTTGCATAAGTCACTTATACTCTATTTTTAACAAGAATGTAAACCGCCTGCTTAACCTTTGTTAAAATACTTACAGGTCCGCAGAGTAACAACCTGAGCCAGGACAGTGTGACAAAGCTGAAGGTGGTTTATACCTTGGTGGAACAACTTTATACGGGGGCTCAACGGGTGCTTGCTGCTATCTCTCCTGCCAACCAAGGACCCAACCGCCTAAGTGATGTTTTGAAGAAGTTATCGATCTTACCTGCCAGGTTTCAAGAGGTCAAATGATCCTGTGCCAGAGCTGGAGCCCTAACTGCCCTGAGCCGCTCCAAAGCCTGGGTGCCGTATATAGACCCGGTGGACGTGGCTAAGGGGTACCCGACCATGAAGGAAGACGGGACTCCATTTGAGCAAGATGACTTTATTGCCTGTGTGAGGGGAGTTCGTCCTCAAGCTACCATTCTTGGAGAGGAGACCAACATCGACAAATATCAGCTGGGTCTTGATATGGAGAATAAGAAGATGGCGACTCCCTCTTATAAGGTGACATATCTTATCCCGCCGGTTCGCCAACACAGTTTTGCCCCGGAAGTCGACCCAGCCGGCCTGATTGATGATGAAGCGGGGTTCATTGCTCTGAACGGCTTTGACTGGTCCAATCCTAGCTTCCTACCAGTAGAGGGAGGTGAACCGGCGAGGGGAGAGTCATAACCATCTTGTGGGCTCTCAAAGCCTTAATAGATTAATTTGAAAACTGCATGTTTTGCCTATGCCATCATGCATAAAATGTTGCATATGACTATTTGCCAATGATGTCAATATATATATGCAGCACATCCGTGATTACATCTACAATGTTTTAACTCGGTTCCTGTAAAAAATGAAAGAGCTAGCCTGGCGGTTTAGCACCGGACGGGTCAAAACACCCGGTATATGACTTATGAAATTATCATAGTGGAAAAGACAGAACCAGATGTAAGATAAACAAGGATGAAAAAACCTTTGATTAACGAAAAAACACAGAGAAACATGTTCATGAATGACACTGTCATACCTGTGTTCTTTGAATCTGGACTGCCGGTTTACATGACCCGGATGATGAGGTTGATAACCCAATCTTTTGTAGAAGTCAATACTTCCATACGTCTGATGACTGTTATGCCTTGGCAACTCATTGTCAAATAACCGAGCCGGTTTAAATTGAAACCATATTGATAGTTAGATTTGAGATCAGTACGACAAAACACTAGGCTTCAGACAATGTAAATCAAAACATTTACTTAAACACTGGAGGCTTCTGATTTGAATACGATCAGTAAACCGGACCAAAGGGGTTAAGCTAAGATTCGAATACGATCATATAGCCCCCAGTGGCTTTGGCGTTGCGCCGATCAAGAGGGTACCGACAACTATGTTCTCTCTGGTTCGAATACGACCTATGTTTGAACAGGAAGCCCCCAAATGACCTTGAGAGGTTTTTAACGACCCTGATTCGAATACGATCCAAGTCAGACCCAAAAGGGGTTAAGCTATGATTCGGATACGATCAAGAAGCCCCCTAGTGAGTTTGGCTTTGAGTCGATCAAGAGGGTTACGACAACTATGTTCTCTTTGGTTCGAATACGACCTATGTTTGAACAGGAAGCCCCCAAGTGACCATGAGGTTTACAGCTAGATTCGGATACGATCATGAGCCGGACCAAAAGGGTCAAGCTAGATTCGGATACGACCAGCCTCCTTTTGGTCATTTTAAATAATGAAAATAATAAAGATATGTGATCATTGAAAGGGGAAAGGACAGAGGTCCTGCTTTATTACTTATCATAATATACACAAAGTCAAAGTATGTACATGACAAGAGCCGGTGGCTTTAGTATAGTATGGCCGAAGCTGAGCAATGTTCCACGGCCGGCGGGTCTCCTCGTCCGACTTACGTGAGTCTTTGTGCTCTCGAACATCAATGAGGTAATATGACCCATTGTTTAAGTTCTTGCTAACCACAAAGGGTTGCGGGGATAGTTTGTGTGCATCAGACAGATCCTGGATGAGCCGGAGCACCAGGTCACCTTAATGAAAGGTTCTGGACTTAACCCGGCAGTTGTGACAATGGCGCAGGTCCTGTTGATAAATTGTTGATCGAGCCGCCGCCAAATCTCTCTCCTCATCTAACAAGTCAAGTGCATCCTGTCGGGCATGTTCATTACCAGCTTCAATGTAAGCCGCCACGCGAGGTGAGTCATGACGGATGTCACTAGGCAGCACTGCTTCTGCTCCATAAACCATTAATAAAGGTGTATAACATGTAGATCTGTTAGGAGTGGTATTGATACTCCACAGCACCGAGGGTAATTCCTCTACCCAACAACCCAGCGTCCGTTGTAAGGGAACCAGAAGCCGGGGCTTAAGACCTTTTAGGATTTCCTGATTTGCTCTCTCAACTTGACCATTGGATTGGGGGTGAGCTACTGACGAAAGATCAAGTCAAATATGCTCACGTTGACAAAAATCCTCCATAGCACCTTTGGACACATTAGTGCCATTGTCAGTTATAATGTTGTGTGGAAAACCAAAGCGAAAGATCACCTTTTTCATGAATTGAACCACCGTGGCTGCATCAAACTTGCTCACTGGCTCTGCCTCAACCCATTTCATGAATTTGTCAACTGCCACCAAAAGATGTGTCTTTTTATCCCTAGATCTTTTGAAAGGTCCAACCATATCAAGCCCCCAAACCGCAAATGGCCAAGTGATTGGAATCATCCGCAGTTCTTTAGCCGGTACATGTGCTCGTCATGCGAACTTTTGACATCCATCGCACCTACTGGCCAGATCCTCTGCATCAACATGAGCCGTTAACCAGTAAAAGCCGTGACGAAAAGCTTTGGCCACTAGAGATTTTGAGCCGGCATGATGTCCACAATCTCCCTCATGGATCTCATGAAGAATCTCTTGACCTTCTTTAGGAGAGACGCATCGCTGAAACGCCCCAGTGACACTACGATGATATAATTCACCATTGGAAATCGTCATTGACTTAGACCGCCGGGTTATCTGTCTGGCCAAGGTCTCATCCTCTCGCAACTTGCCCCGGGTCATGTAAGCCGAATATGGCACTGCCCAATCCGCTATGACATGAAGAGCTACCGCCAACTGGACCTCCGGGTCAGGAACGGCCAAGTCTTCCTCTGTAGGCAACTTGACAGAAGGGTTATGTAAAACATCCAAAAAGGTGTTAGGTGGCACCGGCTTACGCTGAGATCCCAATTGGCTTAAGGCATCCGCCGCTTCGTTCTTTCTGCGATCAATGTGTTCCACCTGATACCCCTTGAAGTGTCCAGCCACATCGTCCACCTCTCGACGATAAGCCGCCATGAGAGGGTCCTTGGAATCCCACTTGCCTGACACCTGCTGAGCCACCAAATCTGAGTCGCCAAAGCACCGTACCCGGCTTAAGCTCATCTCCTTAGCCATTCGAAGACCATGGAGCAAGGCCTCACATTCTGCTGCGTTGTTAGTACAAGGAAACATCAATCGCAACACATAACAAAACTTGTCACCTCGAGGAGAAGTTAAAACAACTCCAGCCCCCGAGCCTTCCAACTATCTGGACCCATCAAAATGAATCGTCCAATGTGTGTTTTCCGGCTTTTCTTCGGGTGTCTAGAACTCCGTCCAATCGTTAATGAAATCGACCAGCGCTTGAGATTTGATCGCAGTACATGGCACATACTTTAAGCCATGAGACCTAAGTTCAATGGCCCACTTGGCGACTTGTCATGTGGCTTCTCTATTTTGAATAATATCTCCTAACGGGGCAGAGCTAACCACAGTGATAGGGTGACCCTAAAAGTAATGCTTGACCTTCCGTCTTGCCATGAACACGCCATAAACAAGCTTCTGTCACTGTGGATACCTTTGCTTAGATTCAATGAGCACCTCACTGACGTAGTAAACCGGACGTTGAACCAGATGTTCCTTGCCAACCTCCTTGTGTTCCACAACAATGGCCACACTGACGGCACGTGAGTTAGCAGCCACATATAACAACAATGGTTCCTTCTCAATAGGAGCAGCAAGAACCGATGGCTCAGCGAGCTGTCTCTTCAGATCCTCAAATGCAGAGTTGCCAGTGTCACTCTAGACAAAGTCATCTGCTTTTTTCATCATTTGATACAATGGCATAGCCTTCTCACCCAACCGGCTTAAAGCTGCAACACGGCCCGCCAGCCGCTGAACGTCATTGATGCATGTCGGTTTAGCCAAAGATGTGATTGCCTTAATTTTCTCTAAGTTAGCCTCAATGCCTCTGTTAGACACCAAAAAACCCAAGAGCTTGCCAGCTGGGACTCCAAAAACACACTTGGCCAGGTTAAGCATCATCTTGTAGACCCGGAGGTTATCAAAGGTTTCCTTCAAATCAGCTACCAAGGTTTCCTTCTCTCTAGATTTCACCACTATGTCATCCACATAAGCATGAACATTACGTCCAATCTGTTTATGAAGGCAATTCTACACACACCGCTGATAAGTCGCCTGGGCACTTTTTAGCCCAAAAGGCATAGACACATAGCAGAAGGCTCCAAACGGAGTGATGAAAGCTGTTTTCTCCTGGTCCTTAACTGCCATCTTGATCTGAGGATAACCAGAGTAAGCATACAAAAAACTCAAACGCTCACAACCCACCGTAGCATCAATGATTTGATCAATACAAGGGAGAGCAAAAGGGTCAGCCGGACAAGCTTTGTTCAAATATGTGTGTAATCCACACACATGCGCCAGGTGCCGTTCTTTTTAAGCACAAGCACCGGGTTAGCCAACCACTCTGGGTGAAAAACTTCAACAATGAACCCGACCGCCAAGAGCCAGGCCACCTCTTCTCCGATAGCCTTGCGCCTTTCCTCGTTAAACCGCTGAAGAAATTGTTGGACCGGCTTAAACTTTGGATCAATATTCAGAGTGTGCTCAGCGAGTTCTCTTGGTACACCCGACATGTCAGAAGGTTTCCATGCAAAGATGTCCCGGTTCTCATGGATGAACTCGATGAGCGTGCTTTCCTATTTTGGATCCAAGTTAGCACTAATAATGAACTGTTTGGATGAGTCGCCAGGCACAAAATCAACCGTCTTGGTGTCATCAGCTGATTTGAATTTCAAAAGTGGTTCATGCTCCATAGTTGGCTTCTTCAAAGATGTCATGTCTATCGGGTCAACATTATCTTTATAAAACTTTAATTCCTCTGTTGCACAAACAGACTCAGCATAAGCAGCATCACCTTCTTCACATTCCAGGGCTATTTTATGGCTTCCATGTACTGTGATGGTGCCTTTATAACCCGACATCTTGAGCTGCAGATACACATAACACGGCCGAGCCATGAACTTGGCATAAGCCGGCCGTCCAAACAGGGCATGGTATGGACTTTTGATCTTAACCACTTCAAAAGTTAACTTCTCAGCCCTAGAATCATATTCATCCCCAAAGGATACTTCCAGCTGAATCTTACCAACTGTGTATGCCGACTTACCAGGTACAACACCATGAAAACAGTGTTGGATTGTTTAAGGCTCTTGTCAGTCAACCACATGTGACGAAACGTCTCATAATAGAGGATGTTGATGCTACTGCCTCCGTCCATGAGTACCTTAGTAAACTTGTATCCACCAACCTGAGGCGCCACTACCAAAGTCAAGTGACCCGGATTATCAACCCGGGGAGGGTGATCCTCCCTACTCCACACAATAGGCTGTTCTGACCATCTCAAATAACATGGAACCGCCGGCTCAACAACGTTTACAGCCCTCTTATGAAGTTTCTGGTCCCTCTTGCACAAACTAGTGGTAAATACGTGGTACTGCCCACTGTTCAACTGTTTTGGGTTACTCTGATACCTGGACTGCTGCTGCTGTTGCTGCTGATTACCTTGGCCAGATTGCTCATTATAACCACCTTGGTTACCCGGATGGCCTTGGCCGCAAAAACCGCCTCCGCCTGAGCCGGCGCTCGGGCCATGAAAACCGCCACTGCCTGAACCGCCACGCGGGTCCGTGGTTACTATCGAATATGCTGGAATTTTTAAATGCCTTCATGATCGTATAGTCCTTCCACAGATGGGTAGCTGGCTTCTCCCGGGTGCCGTGTCTCGGACATGGTTCATTCAGTAGTTGCTCTAGGGTGGGACCTAACCCGCCTGACCGAGGAAGTGGCCTCCCCTTGAGCTGTTGGTTGTTGCCCTGTGTACTGGCGTTAGCCACAAACTCGTCAGCCTTACGTCTATTACCTCCTTGATTCGCCGGGTTATGCTGGTGAACCTTGCCATTGCCATTTTTTTCCCTTCCCTGCCTTCTCTTCATCAGACGTGGGATCCTTGGTACTATCTGAATCAGCATATTTGACCAGAGCCGCCATCAACTGGACCATGTCATGACAATCACGCTTGAGCCGCCCCAGCTTCCGCTTCAAAGGTTCAAACCGGTAATTTTTCTCCAACATTAAGACCGCAGAGCCGGCATCCATCATATCAGATGAATGTATTATCTCCTTGACCCGGCGCACCCAATGGTTCGTGGACTCACCTTCCTCCTGCTTACAGTTAGTCAAGTCCACGATTGACATAGGTTGCTTACATGTGTCCCAGAAGTTCTGAATGAACCGGGATTTTAACTCCGCCCATGAGCTGATGGAGTTGGGTGGCAACCCTTTCAACCAGGTGCGAGCTGTTCCATCCAACATCATAGTGAAATATTTAGTCATTGCTGCATCGCTGACCTCCAATAGCTCCATCGCCATCTCATAACTTTCAATCCATGCCCCAAGCTGCAAGTTGGCTGTGTAATTAGGCACCTTACAGGGCCCCTTAGAATCCTTTGGCAAGCACTCATTACATAGAGCCTGCACCAGGCAAGGGACACCTCCTGTCCTTGTGGCCACTCCTGCCTCAACAGAGGTTGCTGGATAAACCGGAAAAGCCTGATGAGCTGCCTGCTCAGCTGCCAGTTGAGCCGCCTGCTCAGCCTCCTGACGGATCCTCTCCTGATCCACCAAGTTAAAGGCTCCATCCCGCGCCGGGTCATGCATGCGTGGTTGGTTACAGCGTTGGGCATTACTTGACATAGCCGCTGAGTCCATATGTCTGCTATAGCTCGGGCTCCGGCTTGGGTGAGGGGTTGAATGGATTCTGTCTCGACTATAAGAGTACGCATCATGCAGTGTTAGGGCTGTCTGAAGAAGTTCTCTGACCCTTCGTGTTTTGATCGCCGTTGGAGAGTCGCCTTCCATTGGGAGAGCCGCCAGACGAGCCGACACAGTAATTAAATTCTCCAAAGGGTTAGAGCAGTATTCACACGGGGTGGTTCCATGGCCCTCGCCTGAACCGGCGCCCCCATCCCAGGTGTTGTGATACGGTTTGCCTCTGGCGGGTTGCTGGGACCGGCCCCAGATGTGTGGAAAAGGTTCCTAGGATCGTAAGTCACAGGCAGACGTGACTGAGTTTTCTTTTGTCTTCTCCTCATGACCTCGTTTGACGTGTTCAGATCCACCGAGAGCCGGAAAGTCTCCGCTTGAAGCTGCCGAGCATCCAAAGCCACCCGCTCTGCAGCCATCCTGACCTCTTCTGCTGCTAAATTTTCCTTGGCTTGTGCCACCTCTTCACGTAGCCATGCCACCTCCGCGTCATGCTGAGCCTTATCCGCCGGCTCAACCACAGCAGTCAATAGAGCCGTCATCTTATCCATGAGGTCCATTAGTACCTGAGACGGAGGGCGCGCGGGGTCTCCTGACCTGGCTGCTGTCGACCCTGTGGTTATTGCTGCCGCAGCTGTAGAATTCTGCCCGGGTTGAGTTCCAGCCATGAAGATTCCGGACTCCGCCATCTTGATTTTCTGGTAACTGGAGTAAGCGTCGAGGAAACACAATGACTCGTGTCCTGCGGTAGCGTCAATGATTTGATCGATGCGTGGGAGGGGAAAGGGATCCTTTGGGAAAGCTTTATTGAGGTCTTTGAAATCGACGCAAAGGCGCCAGGATTTGTCCTTCTTTGGTACCATCACCAGGTTTACTAGCCAGTCCGGATGTTTTATTTCTCTGATGAATCCGGCCTCCAATAACTTGGCTAGTTCTTCTCCCATGGCCTGTCTCTTGGGTTCAAAGAAACGCCGAAGAGCTTGCTTGACCGGCTTGAATCCCTTTAGGATACTGAGGCTATGCTCGGCCAGCCTGCGTGGGATTCCTGGTATGTCTGAAGGATGCCAGGCGAATATGTCCCAATTCTCACGCAGGAACTCCCATAGTGCGGCGTCCACAGCGGGGTTTAACTGTGCCCAGATGGAGGCTGTTTTGGTAGAGTCTGTTGGGTGGACTTGGAATTTGACTATTTCATCCGCTAGTTTAAAAGAGCTGGACTTGGATCTCTTGTCGAGTATCACATCGTCCCTGTCCACTGTGGAGCGTAGCGTGGTTAACTCCTCGGCCGAGAGGGCTTCGGATAATGCCTCGAGGGCTAATGCCATTGTTTTCTTTTCGGAGCGGAGTGCTGTGTCCGGATCACTGAGGAGAGTGATGATTCCGTTGGGCCCGGGCATTTTAAGCTTCATGTACCCATAATGGGGTATGGCTTGGAAGATTGTGAACGTCTCCCGTCCTAAAAGAGCGTGATAGCCACTGCTGAACAGGGCCACTTGGAATGTAATTTCTTCGGACCTGTAATTGTCCGGCGTGCCGAATACCACATCTAGTATGATTTTCCCAGCACAGCGTGCTTCCCGACTGGGGATAATTCCTCTAAAGGTTGTGCTACTTTGCTCGATGCGGTTCCAGTCTATTTCCATCTTTTGAAGGGTTTCCTCATAGATGAGGTTTAGTCCGTTGCCGCCGTCCATGAGTACTTTGGTGAGTCCAAAGTCGTCCACGATTGGACTGAGGACCAGTGCGGCTGGTGCTCGGGCTGTTCGGAATTTGGGTTCATCACTGGCATTGAAGGTAATAGCCGTGTCACTCCATGGATTTGTTGCTGCTACGTGGCAGATTTCGGCCATGTTGCGGAGTGTTCGCTTGCGCCTATTATTTGACGCAAAAAGGTCTCGAACACTGTTAACACCGTACTATTATCCACTGGATGGTGCTCTGTGGTATGTGGTATAAGAAGATCTTCACCACTTTTGGCCACCTGCCGGAGTATCCAACATGCTCTAAGGCTATGCGTTGGTATTATATCCACCGTGCTATGAATTTTGCAGGGTCCGTTGAGCCATCCCTCAAGTACGGTTCCTTGCCCTGTAGAGGGTTTTTACTTTTTGGTAATTAACCCGGGTGTATTGTGATAATGCACCCTTTTATTTCGGACTGGGTTTGTGTTCAGGGCCGGATTATCCCAAAAGTTTCTATCGGTTTTCCAGGCACTTTCCATCGCACAGTACTTGCGTACTATGGATGCAAAGTCAACAAAGCATGTTATCTCATGTTGATTTATGGCGTTAAGGATTCCCTTGTCCGTGCAATTATTGTAGAAAAATAAGATTGCGTCTTCCTCGCGACAGTCCTTAACCTTGTTCATCGCAAGGAGGAATCTGGCCCAGTAATGATGTACTGTTTCCTGGGGCTCTTGCCTGATATGGGAAAGATCACTTGTGTTTGGGTGGGTGGGTGGAATTGAATCCAAACCCCTACCCGATCTAGGATCCCGGTGCCGAGGAGTTTCCAATTTTGGAAGTTCCGGTTCCGAGATGTTACCCGCTAATCCTGGTCCGTTGTCTGACTCTAAGTTCAGGGATTGGATGTTGTCCTCCCGCGAACGGGCGTCCGGCTTGGGGATCTCGAAAATCCAGACATAGTTGGTCCTCAGGATAGAGGAAAGGTCGCCGCATTGGTCCTCTACCACTGCAATATGATGGGTGACCGGTGGAAAGTTAATCTCCCTTTGATCGGGTTTAAGCCCAATCTGATCATAGTTTGTTGCGACTCCCAAGGCAGCAATGCGATCCAAGAGCTCGTTTAAGGAGGAGAGCTCCATTGGATCCATGTGTTCGGCGAGTGCCGATTTGACGTGGAGGTTGTTTTCGATGACCCGATAATTCATCGTCGGCGCGGCGGCCGTACAGGCGGTCATGATGAACCCGCCTAGCCGGAGAGTTTGGCCGACAACCGAAGCTCCCCCAACAGTAGTACCGTCTTTAAAGATGAGATGAGACATCCTTCCTTCTAGTGACGGCACAGAGGAAGTCTCAATGAAAGCACCAATGTCGGTGTCAAAATCGGTGGATCTCGGGTAGGGGGTCCCGAACTATGCGTCTAAGGCGGATGGTAAAAGGAGGTAGGGAACACAATGTTTTAACCAGGTTTGGGCCCTCTTGATGGAGGTAAAACCCTACGTCCTTCTTGATTAATATTGATGATATGGGTAGTACAAGAGTAGATCTACCACGAGATCAGAGAGGCTAAACCCTAGAAGCTAGCCTATGGTATGATTGTATGTTGTCCTATGGACTAAAACCCTCCGGTTTATATAGACACCGGAGAGGTTAGGGTTACACAAGGTCGGTTACAAAGGAGGAGATATGCATATCCGTATTGCCTAGCTTGCTTTCCACGCCAAGTAGAGTCCCATCCGGACACGAGATGAAGTCTTCAATCCTGTATCTTCATAGTCTAACAGTCCGGCCAATGGATATAGTCTGGCTGTCCGGAGACCCCCTAATCCAGGACTCCCTCAGTTTGTATCTCTCTCACACACACCCACGTAGGTGGGGGACGTGCACGAAGAGAAGAGGTGCACGCACGGCGCACATACTCTCGTCTCTTTCCCAACCACACCCACGCGGGTACACGGCGGAGCTCATTTCTGTACGAAAAAGGCAGCCCATGTGGTAATTTGGCACGTGTACTGGTTGTCAACTTGGTGGAGGGAGGATCGTCTACCATGGGTGAACAAACAAATTGCGACTTGACGTGTTATGTTAAATTAAAAAAGAGGCAAACCATGTGGGGCCTACCTTAGAGGCAAGGCTCTATACACTGGAGTACTTTTGATGTGTCCCGTCAACTCGCAGAATGAGGAGAAACTTGCTTAGTACGCCGTCTCCCCCGCCCACGGGCGCGGTGGCTCGCGGGATGAGGTGAAGCTTGCTTACGAGTACTACTACTACTACTACTACTACTACTACTACTACTACTACTACTACTACTACTACTACTACTACTACTACTACTACTACTGTACGCCTTCACGCCCGCTCCCTCGCCCATGCGCGCGGTGGCTCGCAGCACGAGGAGAAAATTTTACTACTCCCTCCGTTTACTCCTCGTCCCTACTACGTACTTTTGTTAGTACTCCCTCCATTTACTTATACAAGGCCACTATAAAAAACACATTTTGCATCTATACAAGGCCACAAATAGTAATATAGACAAAAGTTACTACTCCCTCCTTTCTAGTTTATGGCTCAATTTAAAAATCTCTCCAGCCAAGGTAGACGGTGAGTGGTCGAATTAATTTCATAGTTTGCACAAGTAATTAGTACGCTCATTTTTCTCAAGAAGTTATGTTTACCGAGGCATTAATTAGAAGGAATGCATGAATGACAACTAAATTTCCATAAACTTGTACATGCATTGGTTAGTTTCCTCTTGACACTGCTTGTGTCGGGTGATCTAACGCACCTCGAAATCCAACATGTAATGGTACTACTACTAGTATAGTAGAATTGAGACTTATCAAACGGAAAAACGAATGTTTTTAGATGATCCCTATAAACCCTAGTGGGTACGTACTCCGTAAAGACAGATTTTTCCAAAACTAAGTCGCTCCCTTTCATGAATTCTGTAGTATACTCCTTCGTCGACGCTCCCTTTCATGAATTCTGTACTTCCTGTCGCCGACATGTGGGACATATAGCAACCGGGTCGATGTGTCAAGCACCAAATAACAGTGCAGAATAGCAGGGGGGACGCCCCCACTCATACCGGCCCAGTAGTAGTAATGAGCAATGAGACGTCAAATCAGAATGCAGCACCTTCCCAGACGGACGAAGCAACCATTATTTCACACTTTGGTTCGCCATCATCTCAAACCACGTAGTATTGCTTCTGCCTCAAGAGGGACACGCGCATCGCCTTGGTACATCATGACACGTGGGACCGCATGACAGGCCATGCTCCCCCGCCGATCGCTCGGTAAAATCACCTCATTTTTACTATACTTCCTTTGTATCAGTTTACTACATGGCATGCACGTCGTTCTAGGTTGAGAATTTAACTGGCTATATATGTGATGAACATTACTCTAGCCTTTTAAAAAATGTATACTTTTGTATAGTAGTACTATCGACGGATTGCGCCATGGAGCAAACGTTGAAATTTAAAAAAAGGTGGTACATATAGAGAGCGCTCATCGCCAAATTATGCATATAGTACTATTAAAAAAGCTAGTACGTGCTAAATTGGGGTGCTAAATTCTATTAAAGAAATACTTGTAGTATGTACATACTGAAGAGTTAAAGTAACGAGAAGAAACATAACATAGTTCTGCCGGGGGCTCAGCACAAGACACCCCTCAAATTAAACTAAGCACACCTGAAATTAAACTATGCAACTAATCCGGTAGACACTGCCTTAGAAGTTTAGAACCACCATGAGCAACGACAATGCCACCTTACTCGGAGTCCTCGTCCATGTCCTCGACTTCGTCCTTGTCGCTCTCCCTCTTGGCTGATACTTCTTTGCTTGAACCGCACACTTGGCTGTTGCTCTTCATCCAACCCTTGTAGATATTGAAACAAAGGTAGCCATCCATTGCAGCATAGTGGATGTGGTCTATATCTAGTACATTCCACCGCCATGCATGATGATGAAACGTGTAATGAGGTTTCTCCAGTTTACGGTACGAAGGATGAACCATGGCTCCTGCCAGGGTCAGCATTGAAGGCTGACGAGAGGGCACCAGTGGATTCTTCTGGAGGTCGAAGGGGTTGCCTACAACGAGGCCTATCCGACCCAGGACTTCTATGTCGTTCTTAAAGTCTACAGTAACGAATTTCACTGTTTTGTCCTAGAGGAAGTTCTTAAAATCCTGGCACTCAATGTCGGCATGGCATATGTGGTAGACCAAGAAAATGTTATGTACACAAACCTGGATCACGGTGGGCTTCTTCCTCTCTTCGTCCTTTAGATCCTTCTCTGGTCCCAGGACTGTGGTGTACTCAACATCTAGCCTAGTGACCCACTCATCATCTGAGTTTTCTAACATGCGTCTGAAGCGAGAAAGGCATCCTTTCACCGTCGCGGAAGAACGGGTGTAGCTGACGTCGAAGTCATCGTCGGTGATGGTTCTAACCTTGTACTCACCGCCGATCATGGAGATTTGGGACGCCATGGATTTGGGAGGAGGGTTAGGATTAGTGGAACTGCCGTAATGTGAATGGACGGGACGACTAGGAGCAAACAGCCGTAGTATTGAAGGACGTGTGGGGACGAGTAGGAGCGAACTGCCAGCGTGCAAACGGCAGGGTAGTGGCTTTCCATTCTCCCATGATACGGGCTTCCGAGTGCCCTTGGATTTGAGATCGAACGGTTGCATGGCGTGATTCTAGTCCTATGGGTGAATATCCTATCCTGGAGGGTTATTCTGCAAATTTTTAGCAACTTAGCATGCAACCGTTTGATCTCACATCTAAGGGCTGCCAGCAGCCCGTATCATGGTCGCGCCTACCATGACCGTCGCGTTGCTCGCGCCGTCGCGCCCTTGGAGATTTAACACGGTGCGTTAGGCTATCTGATGTTGGCATGTCATACATAGTCATCACTTAGTCACTCATACTACAACAAGGTTGGCTATAAGGTTGGCTATAAGTGTATTTTTTTACTCCTCTCTATCTCTATCTTCGTACTCCCTCCGTCCCATAATATAAGAACGTTTTGACACTAGTGTAGTGCCAAAAACGTTCTTATATTATGGGACACAGGGAGTACTAGTATTTATTGCATTTGCCAAGGAGTGACCTCTTCCAATGAAATGGTGTTGCTAAGTTTGCTTCATTTAATTAGCTATAGACTCAAAATTATATTTTCACCTAGGTACACGCGCTTAGCACCGTTTCTTCCTTGGGTCACCAAACTAGTCTCTCTCTTCTTGATTAACTTGCCACATAAGACTTTATGCCTATGTGGCAAGCTTAAGCACCTGTAGGAGCAAGTAAAAGTAAGAACATTAGTGCGCTTTACATGGCATTTTTGCATATGTGGAGGAAAGAGAGGCAAGGAAAAAGTGGAGAAGTGGGCTCTCATGCAAGAGCTAGCCTCTACTACATGGTGGAGCATTGGGAGAGGCACCTGTATGGAGGTGGTCAGGAATCGGGAGACTCACGCCGGTCGTAGCGCCGCAGTTAAAATGATAATGGCTAGTCAAATCACGGGGCCCCACCTATCCAGCAGTAACTTGCTGTCAAATCACACAGCCCTACGTTTGCAGCAGCCTACTCCCTCGTCTTCTCGCATCTCTGTCGAACCGACTAGGCGGAACTGCCCCGCCTACCGCGCAGGAAAAGCCCCACCCTCGACTTTTAAATACAACTACATCCACTTAAGAATCCAATGATATACTTTTTGTGACATAGTAACTCATATTTAGTTAGTCAAATGGATGACCTAGAACTACGTGCAGGCCCTATAAACCGAGACGCCTAAAAATAAAAAAACCGAGACACAGAGGGTAGTTCAACACGTATCTTTTTAGATCAATATAGTTGGGATTCACCAAGGAGCAAAACCAAGTGGTAGGCTGCTCCTATCGTGTTGGCGTAGCAACTCAAGCAGGGTCAGTCCGCACACGAAATGGCGACACACTTAACAGGACCCCTTTGGCCGACATGTGGCTCATCCACCATCTTTTTCCACGTGTGATGCACCAAATTACAGTTCGGAGCAGCGGTTGGAATTGGAGGCACCCGGTCGTAGCGCCGCAGTAGTAGAAATTGAGCGATGAGGGGTCAAATCACATAGCCCCACCTTTCCCGCATTAAGCTGGACGGATGATGCAACCATCATTTCACTCTAGGGCGCAAGAGCATAAAGAAAAGAGAAAACAATGATGTGTGCGGCAGCTACCTAGGGCACCCTAGGGTAGGGGTCTCCACTACAGATCCTTTTTAAACCGCCTCCACTACAAATCGGCTTCTCCCTCGTCCTCTTGAAGAAAACCGATGATGAGTGCGGCGGTAGGGTTTGTAGGAGTACTATGGCGTGTGGGGCCACGTCGTAGTAAACGGGTTCGAGTCGACGCCTTAAATATGTGTGGGCCGCTTGGTTTTACGGGAACGAGGCAGCATTTTGGGTTCGGGGACCAGTGGAGATATAGTACGTACAAAAAATTGTGGACGTAGGTTCGACCGAGAGGCAATGATGCATGGGCCCTGCATTTTGATATACCCGGGGCCACATGAAATTTGCTACTCTACTCTAAACTAGTAAGGTACACATGTATTGAACGCATGAGATTTCGAAACCAAATTATGAATAAATACACACTATAGCATGTAAAGCTTTGAGACATATATGCATGATGTAGATGTTCGTTTAGTTCTTATAGTTCATCTTATTCAAAATCAATTAGTTTTATAAAAATGTTAAGATTCATGGGGTTGTGCATTGCAAATCATAAAGTAAAAAACAAATAATGGCAATTCATTTAGAAAAAAATAATCAATTATGATATAGAAGATTCTAGAACAAAGGAGAAGGCTTGTGTTTTGAGGTTTGTGCATTATGCTTAAGTTCAACCATGGAGTCTTCTAAATTGTACATGTGGCAGATCTGGTGGAATGTTGATGATATCCAATGGCCAATAGTGCTCGGATTTGCCTATCTCTGCACTGTCGGGTTAGCTTCATCCAGCGACCATCTTTCAAAGTTATTGGCACACTATATAGTTCTTGTGCCATAGTTGCAAGTTTTGGAAAAAAACTACTAGTGGGTTGTACTATCTATTTAGGAATAGAAGATGTATACATGGAAGTTATAGGGAAAGAGATGACATGGAGCATCTCAATTCCTATGAGTAGGGATTGGAAAAGAGATGTCATTTGGTTCACATCATAGGAACTTTTCTATTGAATCTAGAGATGACATGTATCTCAATTCCTATGAGGAGGGATTAGAAAAGAGATGTAATTTGGTTCATATCATAGGAACTTTTCTATTGAATATACACAAATGTTTATTTTCCTTTGAAATTAAGGGAGTATAGGAATCCATTCATATGAACCAAGTGGCTCTAAAGCTATAGAAATGATATCATGTTTATTTCCTTTGAAATGTGGAGTATATGAATCTATTC
The DNA here is from genome assembly GCF_018294505.1 of Triticum aestivum. Taxonomy (NCBI): domain Eukaryota; kingdom Viridiplantae; phylum Streptophyta; class Magnoliopsida; order Poales; family Poaceae; genus Triticum; species Triticum aestivum. The sequence goes on from NC_057794.1 coordinate 531,140,894, forward strand.
CTCTGAACCAATTGGCTCTAAAGGAAAAAGTCCTATAAAAATCATATCATATAGAGTTCCTATGATATTCCTCGACACTAAAGGATGCTTGAAATTGTTGTGGGTGATACGATGGTCTTTCTTTGTAGACTCCTCACCCATCTTTATAGTTACCTCTCGAAGATGAATGAAATGATATATACATGGTATTTACATGTGCAATTTGGTACACGAAAACTTGGTAAAAGTTTGCGAGGTTCAAATTTTCAATAAAGCTATATGCACTGCATTTTGGAATGGAGGGAGCATACGGCAGTTACTAACACTCACGTGGAAGATTTGTGTGTAGGAGGAGTGGCTGTTTTGTTAAATGACATGGCAAAACTGACACTGTCGGATGCCGATCTAACGGTTCTTACGGCGTTCGTCAGGAAAAGGCTTGTGGCGAATGTTTGTCGGATAATGATTTATGGACACATGCATTGCATTGATACGTGCCCCCCTCTCTCTCACGCACACGCACCCTCACGAGTCACGACTCTACCGAGTCCTCTCGCAGACTCGCACGTCGCACCCACCGTCTATCTGCAGGTAGACGTCACGCACATATGTGCTCTTCACACCCTACCCTCAGAACTTCTAAAAAACAAAAGACGGTGCGCACATTTTATTTTAGCTCACACGTCACACACTTATACTATTACTCTTGTGGCGAACGTTCTTTGGGCATAGTATATTGTACTCTCACGAAGAGAAGCGGTGCACGCATGCACTAGTTCTCTCACACCCACTCACGGGTACACGTAGGAGCGCATTTTTTTGAAGCTGGTACAACCAAATCACTCCACTATATATAAAAGCAGGAGCCTTAGCGCTTGCTTTACTAGGGTTCCTCTCGTTCACTCTCTCATGCTCTCCAGATCTAAGCAACACATAGGTGGCCACACTCTCTCTCAGCTCACGGCTGGTCACAAATCCGGCCGGACAACCTCGACCGGGGCAGGGGTGTAGGTTCATCATTCACGCTGTCGTCGGCAGCGAGGGAGGAGACCAACGGCTGCCCACGCGTCCTGATCGACGGCCGTGCCGTTCTCTCCGAGAGAGCGCCGGCTCGGGAGGGCCTCCGACCCCTTCTTCCTCCCTGCGGTATTGTGGCCAAGATGCGGCCTCCCGACACCGTCTTTGCCACATGCCGATGACCCTCAGGTATATACTCCTTCGAAACCTGCCTTGCTCTACTGCCCAGCTCCCTTCGTGTGGATCCTTTTCAACTTCCGTCCGCTGTTCCAAAGCCACCTAGACTTCTACTATTATTAGAAGTAAAGCTAGTTCATACAGTCGACTCAAAGCATTGGTTCAAACTGGGAAGAAAGTGGGAAAGCTGTAGCATGAATCTAGGACTTGCTTCTAAGAGGAAACGGGGGAAAGTAGTAATATACTTCACTGTTTAAATAACCGTATTTCATATTTGCGCAAACAGGGATATTTGTCTCCATATCGTTTTGGGATGTCTATCTCCATATCGTTTCTATTCACGCAATCAAAAGCACACACCTCAGTTTTAGTACAACTGCGCAAAATGAGATGGCTATCCCTTGTTGCCGTCATCTAACCTCCCGTCTTCAAGGTATCCCTACATTGGTAGGAACTAAGGTAGAATGACCAACACAATCTAAAAGAAGTTGATTCGTATGTTTTACTTCCTGATTGCAGTGCAGGGACGAGCGAAAACAACTGCATCCTAGTCCGGATTGCACTTTCTACCAGTTCATCCATGGACCGAGGACTAGCTGGCACGACTGCACGGTGGTTTTTTGGACAGGTGCACGGACAAGAGGCATTGTGGTCTGCTTATTTCTGCAAATAGCGGTGCTTAAATTTAGTGGAATGCACAAGCATTTCAGATGGTCAGTACACTGCATGGTTCAGTTCAGCATTCCAGCTGAGACCACAATTATAATTGGTTATTCTGGAATGAGAGAACCAAACCCTGGATGGTGGCAACAAGAAAAAACCAGAGTGAACTCCAGGAAATTTAAGCCTGCCGGGAGGCCCTTTGCTCAAAGAAGCCTTGCTTGTTTTTTCCTGATTTGTAAACCTTCTCACAACTTTGTCTTTTGCTGTGAACTAGTATATGTTTGTTATGTTCTATGAATCATTGAGATGTATAAAATTGCTTAACTTATGCTTTTCAAGTTTTTTATGAAGACGAGTTTAATGTGAGTGTTCCACATGAGCACTGGACTAGCGTGTGAACGTTTGGAATTTATTACATTGTGGCCTCAATTAACTGCATGAACCACTATAACAAGATACATAGTTGCTTATATGTCAGACAGCAGATTGTTGATTGTTAGCTGGTCGATAGCCTAGTGTTGAAGCGAGCTGAGCCAATGTGGCATGTTTTGCACAACTGCTTACAAGTGGGGTAGCACCAACAATGTTTACAAGTACTTATGTATACACCGGCGCACGGTTCTCAAACGAGTGCTCTATTTCATCAAAACACACACTGCTCGTATGATAAACCGTGACAACCTATGTCTTACCATGCCATATTCATGAAAAAACTAGTGAGGACGCATCTGTTTCGGCAACAATTACGATGGTTCTCACATGATTCACGGGCACACAAAAGTAGCAGCAGTTCCCATAAACGGATTCAAACAGAGTACTAGCCCCAGAGGGGTCGATAACAGGCAAGGTTCGGATAATTAGACACAATCCAAACTACTATTAAACACTAGCTGGGGCAACTATTTCATGCCTCGATGTAATTTGGGTTGGACACAAGACGGACCTTGCCATGAACATCATCGAGGACGTCCCGCGGTAGCTCAATCCTGTGAACCTTCATGAAGACAACCTTGTGGCCTTGCCACTGATAAACTTGTTTGTGGAGGCATGCCACATCATCTTCCTGCGTAAGCTTGACAAGAACAGTATGCCTCACAAACGAAGGAGTAGCTTTGAACTTCTTGTGCTTCAGTACACCCTGGACAACACGCCTGACAATAGTGAGGCTAGAATACAACTCTTCATTGGTATAACCGCAAATGGCTTCCAGGATCCAACAGCCTAAGAACTCTGTTTTCCTAGTGCGTATATTCAGGTCGTCCGCCTCATAGCGAGTGACATGTACAACCACACAATCCTTGTCTACATCAGGGCTCTAATTGAAACAGAAACAAATTCTGAATTACTTTTCAGTATAAGAAACACAAGTTATTTAAACCACTATGTATAGCATGGCATCGAAGCTAATAAAATATTGCATTATTAATCACCACATACTTCCTTTTCTAAAAAAATCACCACATACTTAGATGAAAAACCACAATCAAGATCGGCAAAGAAGCAAATCACCTTGGGCAGCTCAGGGGGGGACACATCCTCGAAGGGGGAAAACTGCTCTTGCAGTGCCACGGGGGCTGTAATCTCAAACAGAGCGTTGACCATCTCAGTAGTGGTCGTGAGCGTATCTGGGGTCAGCTTGGTGGTTGCCTCCATCTTCTTGGAGCTCTCTGTCTCGTGGGATCAGCCTCCCGCGTCTGCTCCAATATCGGCAAATATTTGCCTGGTTCTCCTTGGTCCATCATGAAACTGACGAATACTAGGAGACCATTGAAAGGAAAACACAATCGCAATGACAATGAAACAAAAAAGAGAGTGAGGATCGGTTACTGGTTTGCAAAAGTTCTTTTTTTCTCTGAACGAAAATGTACCAACATCACGGATCCGCTTACCTTCCCTTCGTTCGGAGAGAAGAACAGTGGCAGATGCGAGTGTTGCCTTTCTTGAAGACGGTGAGGAAGAAGGGGATTCAGCGAAGAGTGAAATGATGGTTGCTTTGTCCGTCAAACTTAGACTGCAGGGAGGTGGGGTTTTGTGATACGACGGCTCGTTACTGCCGCGCTACGACCGGGATGACTCTCCGCCTGCATACTGCCTTCTAATTTGGTGGATGGCATTTGGGCCCGCGCGCTGCATGGCCCGCATGTCGGTGAACAAAAGTATAACAACATTTAGTAGAGGGAGACGTTTCAATGACCTAGGAGGAGCCAGAAGCGGTAGAGTGTCTCCACTATACTAGTAGTAATTGTTTTTCTGGGTAGCTGTAGAGTGTCTCCACTGTACTAGTAGTAATTGTTTCTCTGGGCCCAAGACAAAACAGCCCATCCACACTAGTAAATAGTAAAATCAATTCAAAAGCCCAAATATTTACTGAATTGACGGATGGGTATGTCGAAGAGCAAAAAAAGGAGTTTCAGGTGGGCAAAAGAGCTTATGAACGTGTCGGGCTTCTATTTACAACATATTGTGGTCATAATCCAGTAAATTTTACGACCCAGGATGTTCATTCTATGGACCTGCCTGATCCATTTGACTGTGACTGCCGAAAATAATGCTGGAGTTAGATGTTGTTGCCCTTTTCAATCTGTTTTTTTAACCTGATGAACAATTAACCCTCGTGCTTTTGTACAATTTGTAAGCTGGAGTTAGATGTTCCTGCCCTTTTCAACTCGGCAGTGACTATCATATTTTCTTTGAAACATGGCAAATGGCTTGCCATTCGTTTAATTTAGAGTGAAATAGTGTAACAAATCCCAACCAAGGGAAATAACATCACTCTCGCCGGCTGCTTGAGCTCACTGTGCATTACAGAAGCCAAGTGATTAGCCCCCGCCAGCACCCACAGGCTTATTTCGAACTAGCACATCAAATGGGCTGTAAATTTTCATAGGAAATGCTGCATGACCGTGACAGATTTGGATTCTGACATTTGGGACCCGCTAGGAAATAGCCTATCCAAGGTGGTGTCGACTTACTAGCCAGTCAACAAACGATTCTGCCTACCAGTCGTTGGATTGACATCCAACATCTGTCGTGTATCTTCTATCTCTTGTCTTCTTCTTCATCCAGCCGCCCAAACCAAACCACTCCATCGGCTCCGCCAGCTCCCGCCTCCCATGGCTGGCTGCGCCTCCACCGCCCTATCGTACGTACCCTCCAACGTTGGCCAGTCCCTCCCTCTATTTCCCCACACGTCCTGTTATTCTCGGGCGATGTCAGCCCCAACACGCACCCGCGCCCGAACCAGTCAACCCTCATACTCCCCTCCGCCTGCGACTGGACCGGTGCATCTTCAATGGCTCCTGTTTGTTTCGTCCGAGGCCTCGCCATCGTCCTCCGCCTTGCGGCCTTGGTTCGCTCGCCGTGCGCGGTGCGCCGCCCTCTTGTGTTGTCAACGTCATCAACAACCGAGAGGAACAAGGAAATGACTGTACGTGGAGAGGATGACAGTAGGGACCCACCAGCGTCATGGCATTACGCAAGCATGTGCCTCTATAGTACAAGCCCAAAAATATGGTTCCTCCTAATGGTTGGACATCTGGGGCTCACGCCATTGTCAACGTAGTCAATAAACGAGAGAATTACACTACGAGCGGCTGACACCAGGGACCCAGCAAGTCACACGGTTTTTTTCTGAGGAAGAAGCAGTTGTTATTTATACTAGTTTTAGCGACAGATCAGGGTAACAATGGGGATGTGCAGGGCTGTGGCCCGTCTAGCCAGGGTTTTATTTATGTTTACCACATCATGAGCCTAGTTGTGTTTTTTTCTTGCTGAAAATGGCTAGCCCAGTTCTATTTTTTAAAAGAAATACCCAAACAAGGCCTACTTGCTTTATCGGCCCTGCTGGGCTGCAAATCTTTCAAGACGAGGACAGTTTCATTCGGTTTGCCGAGAAATGGGCTGTACATTTTTTAAACACATCAAACCGGGAATTAGTTTTAATTTTTTTCCATTACAAGATCTTAAATTCCATTGATTTTTATGCATGGACAATTATTTGGATTTTATATTTATATAAATTATTTTTCAAAATAGTTTGAATGCGAATCGATATTTCTGGATTAAAAATAGTTGACCGCACCGAAATATGCAAAATCTCGTATACTTTTTAACCGTGGCCACAATATGGGGTGTAATGCTAACAAAAAGAAGATGGGCTCCAAAAAATTCTTAAGAATTAGCAAATGGGTTGTACATTATTAGAAATAATGGCAGATGGGATGTATGGTGTTTTCCACAGATTTGAGGCTGACTTGTGCGCCTACTACAGGTTGACGTGTATGCTCTCATAAAAAAAGGTTGACGCACACGCAACGCCCTGTCAACTTAGTCAACACACGAGAGCAGTGACTGTTGGATGTCCATCCAACGGCTGTCGTGCTTTTTCAATCTCTGCTCTTCATGCTCCAGCCGCTCAAACAAGCGCCGGGGGGACTGCCTGCTCCCTCCTCCCGCGGCCGGCTATACTGCCGCGCAGGCCTCACGGCCACATGATACGTCTCCATCATATCTATAATTTTTGATTGTTCCATGACAATATTCTACAACTTTCATATACTTTTGGCAACTTTTTATACTATTTTTGGGACTAACATATTGATCCAGTGCCCAGTGCCAGTTCCTGTTTGTTGCATGTTTTTTGTTTCGTAGAATATCCATATCAAACGGAGTCCAAACAGGATAAAAACTGAAGGAGATTTTTTTGGGGACATATATGATTTTTGGCAAGAAAAATCCACGTGAGACGATGACCGAGGGGGCCACGAGGCAGGGGCGCGCCCCTGACACTCGTGGCCACCCCGTAAGGCGGTTGGTGCCCTTCTTTCGCCGCAAGAAAGCTAATTTCCGGATAGAGATCATGTTAAAATTTTCAGCCCAATCGGAGTTACGGATCTCCGGGAAACAGAGAGAGACAGAGAGACAGATCCAATCTCGGAGGGGCTCTCGCCCCTCCCGTGCCATGGAGGCCATGGACCAGAGGGGAAACCCTTCTCCAATCTAGGGAGGAGGTCAAGGAAGAAGAAGAAGGAGGGGGTCTCTCCCCCCCTCGCTTTCGGTGGCACCTGAGTGCCACCGGGGGCCATCATCATCATCGCAATCTTCACCAACAACTTCACCGCCATCATCACCAACTCTTCCCCACTCTATGCAGCAGTGTAACCTCTCTCTTACCCGCTGTAATCTCTACTTAAACATGGTGCTCAACACTATATATTATTTCCCAATGATGTATGGCTATCCTATGATGTTTGAGTAGATCCGTTTTGTCCTATTGGCTATTTGATGATCAAGATTGGTTTGAGTTGCATGTTTTATTATTGGTGCTGTCCTATGATGCTCTCCATGTCATGTTTGAGTAGATCCCCTCTGTAGGGTGTTGCAATATTTTCATGATTCGCTTATAGTGGGTTGCGTGAGTGACTGAAACACAAACCCGAGTAAGGGGGTTGTTGCGTATGGGATAAAGAGGACTTGATGCTTTAATGCTATGGTTGGGTTTTACCTTAATGATATTTAGTAGTTGCGGATGCTTGCTAGAGTTCCAATCATAGGTGCATATGATCCAAGTAGAGAAAGTATGTTAGCTTATGCCTCTGCCTCATATAAAATTGCAATAATGATTACCGGTATAGTTATCGATTGCCTAGGGACAAATAACTTTCTCGTAACAACAAGCTCTTAACTAAAACTAACTTAGTTGTGTATTTACCTAAACAGCCCCTACTTTTTATTTATGTGCTCTTTATTATCTTGCAAACCTATCCAACAACACCGACAAAGTACTTCTAGTTTCATACTTGTTCTAGGTAAAGCAAACGTCAAGCGTGCGTAGAGTTGTATCGGTGGTCGATAGAACTTGAGGGAATATTTGTTCTGCCTTTAGCTCCTCATTGGGTTTGACACTCTTACTTATCGAAAACGGTTGCGATCCCCTATACTTATGGGTTATCAAGACCTTTTTCTGGCGCCGTTGTCGGGGAGCAATAGCATGGGGTGAATATTCTCATGTGTGCTTGTTTGCTTTATAACTAAGTAATTTTTATTTGTTGTTCTTAGTTGTTCTTTATCTTTAGTTATGGATATAGAACATGAAATACCAAAAAAATAGGTGTACTTGCTACTCATGGAGATGGGGAACCTCCTAAAACCCTTGATGCTGGTTATGTGAAAGATATTATGTACTACTTTAATAATCCTGAGAAAACCCCATTCAATTATGTAATGGGAGTAACGTTGGATCAACGTGGGTACTTTAGGGATTACCGCTTGACACAAAAAGGGAAACTATTATGGGATCAAATTCATATATTGAACTTGTATGCTAGGCAACTATGCTTGAGATATGATTATACTTGTTGCTCTAGGGTGAAGGCTCCACACCTTCCCTTTTCATGTGAATTTAATGATAATGAAACCTTGGCTTCTTATGCTAGAGGTATATATGATTACTATGATGTGGAACAAATAGAAGAATTTGTTGCTTTTAAGGGTGCTTATGAAATTGAATCTTTGTTTGAAAAGAATGAAGCTTTTGATGATGATGTTTATAGGCCTGAAAATTTAGCTATCCCAAATATTGCTATGATACTTATGAATATAATTCCTATGTTAATGCGCTTATTGAGAAAGTCTCCGTTGTCCAAGAAGAGACTAATATTTTGCAGGAGTCTATGGAAGAAGAAATTGATGAAACTGTGAGCTCATTGGATGAAAAAGATGAGGAAGAGAGCGAAGAACAAAAGGAGGAAGAGCGGATTGATCACCCATGCCCACCTTCTAATGAGACTAACTCTTCCACTCATACATTGTTTAATTTCCCTTCGTGCTTACCGAAGGATGATTGCTATGATGACTATTATGATCCCGTTGATTCTTTTGAAATATCCCTTTTTGATGATGCTTGCTATGCTTGTGGCCAAGATGCCAATATGAATTATTCTTATGGAGATGAACTTGCTATAGTTCCTTACGTTAAACATGAAATTGTTGCTATTGCGCCCACGCATGATACTCCTATTATCTTTTTGAATTCTCCCAACTACACTATATCGGAGAAGTTTGCCCTTATTAAGGATTATATTGATGGGTTGCCTATTACCGTTACACATGATGATTTTGATGAATATAATATGCATGTGCTTTCTGCTCCTACTTGCAATTATTATGAGAGAGGAACTATATCTCCACCTCTCTATGCTTCCCACATGATAAAATTGCAAGAAACTGTTTATACTATGCATTGGCCTTTACTATGTGTGCATGAATTGTTCTTTTATGACATGCCGATGCATAGGAAGAGAGTTAGACTTCGTATTTACATGATATATGTTGCTTTGTGCTCACTACTAAATTAGAAATCATTGTTAATTAAAATTGTCTTTGACATACCTTGGGATCCGGGTGGATTCATTACTTGAGCACTATATGCCTAGCTTAATGGCTTTAAAGAAAGCGTTGCCAGGGAGACAACCCAGAAGCTTTAGAGAGTCATTTATTTCTGTTGAGTGCTTTCACATAGTTTTAAAACAACAAAAATAAAGAGGGGAACCCAAAACTTCTTCAAAAAGGAAAGTGAAAGTGAGAAAGACAAGCATTGTTGAAGTGGGAGAGCTCCTTGAACTTTGTTCATGCTCACGGTAACTTTGTGAATCTTGATTACAGAAACTTTTGAAAAAAAATAATTATACCCTTGTACAATTCCATTGTATCATAAAAATAATGTGCCAAGGTTTGCCTTTAGGATGTTTACATTTGCTTGATGGTTTGTACGGTGCAGGACAAAAACTTTGGCTGTAGTTCGCGATTTTACATTTTCAGCTGGAACGTCAAATGGTTCTAATTATTTTTGCACTGTCTTTATATACAAATTTTTTATTTTTCCTGATTTTGGCAGAATTGTTCAAGCATCAGAAGTATGGTGAATGGTCAGATTATTACAGACTGTTCTTTTTTAGACAGATTCTGTTTTTGATGCATAGTTTGCTTGTTTTGATGAAACTATCGATTCATATCAGTGGATTAAGCCATGAAAAAGCCATACTACAGTAGACACAATGAAAAAATAAAATATGAATTGGTTTGCAACAGTACTTAGAGTAGTGATTTTCTTTATTATACTAACGGATCTTACCGAGTTTTCTGTTGAAGTTTTGTATGGATGAAGTGTTCGGTGATCGAGAAGGTCTCGATGTGAGAAGAAGGAAGAGAGGCAAGAGCTCAAGCTTGGGGATTCCCGAGGCACCCCTAGTAAATATTCAAGGAGACTCAAGCGTCTAAGCTTGGGGATGCCCTGGAAGGCATCCCCTCTTTCTTCAACAAGTATCGGTATGTTTTTGGATTCGTTTCATTCATGCGATATGTGCAATCTTGGAGCGTCTTTTGCATCTAGTTTTCATTTTTCTTTTATGCACCATGCTGGTATGAGATAGTCCTTGGTTGATTTATAGAATGATCTTTGCACTTCACTTATATCTTTTGCGTATGGCTTTATAGAATGCTTCATGTGCTTCAATTATATCATTTGAAGTTTGGATTGCCTGTTTCTCTTTACATGGACAACCGCCATTTGTAGAATGCTCTTTTGCTTCACTTATAACTGTTACAGCATGGGCATATATTTTGTAGAAAGAATTAAACTCTCTTGCGTCACTTATATCTATTTAGAGAGATGGCAGAAACTTGTCATTCACATGGTTAGTCATAAAATCCTACATAAAACCTGTAGATCACTGAATATGATATGTTTGATTCCTTGCAATAGTTTTGCGATATAAATATGGTGATATTAGATTCATGCTAGTGGGTAGTTGTGGATTGTAGAAATACTTGTGTTGAGGTTTGTGATTCCCGTAGCATGCACGTATGGTGAACCGTTATGTAACGAAGTCGGAGCATGATTTATTTATTGATTGTCTTCCTTATGAGTGGCGGTCGGGGAGGAGTGATGGTCTTTTCCTACCAATCTATCCCCCTAGGAGCATGCACGTAGTACTTTGTTTCGATGACTAATAGATTTTTGCAATAAGTATGTGAGTTCTTTATGACTAATGTTGAGTCCATGGATTATACGCACTCTCACCATTCCACCATCGCTAGCCTCTCTAGTACCGCACAACTTTCGGCGGTATCATAAACCTCATTATATCTTCCTCAAAACAGCCACCATACCTACCTATCATGGCATTTCCATAGCCATTCCGAGATATATTGCCATGCAACTTCCATCATCATCATATACATGACTTGAGCATTCTTTTCATATTGCTTTGCATGATCGTAAGATAGCTAGCATGATGTTTTCATGGCTTGTCCGTTTTTTGATGTCATTGCTATGCTAGATCATTGCACATCCCGGTACACCGCCGGAGGCATTCATATAGAGTCATATCTTTGTTCTAGTATCGAGTTGTAATATCAAGTTGTAAGTAAATAAAAGTGTGATGATCATCATTATTAGAGCATTGCCCCAGTGAGGAAAGGATGATGGAGACTATGATGCCCCCACAAGTCAGGATGAGACTCCGGACGAAAAAAAAGAAAAAAAAAGAGAAAGACCAAAAAAAGAGAAGGCAAAAAAATGAGAGAAAAAGAGAGAAGGGGCAATGTTACTATCCTTTTACCACACTTGTGCTTCAAAGTAGCACCATGTTCTTCATATAGAGAGTCTCTTGAGTTATCACTTTCATATACTAGTGGGAATTTCATTATAGAACTTGGCATGTATATTCGGATGATGGGCTTCCTCAAACGCCCGAGGTCTTCATGAGCAATAAAGTTGGATGCACACCCCCTTAGTTTCAGTTTGATCTTTCATACACTTATAGCTCTAGTGCATCCGTTGCATGGCAATCCCTACTCACTCACATTGATATCTATTGATGGGCATCTCCATAGCCCGTTGATACGCCTAGTTGATGTGAGACTATCTTCTCCTTTTTGTCTTCTCCACAACCACCATTCTATTCCACCTATAGTGCTATGTCCATGGCTCATGCTCATGTATTGCGTGAAAGTTGAAAAGGTTTGAGAACGTCAAAAGTATGAAACAATTGATTGGTTTGTCATCGGGGTTGTGCATGATGTGAATATTTTGTGTGGTGAAGATGGAGCATTGCCAGACTATATGATTTTGTAGGGATAACTTTCTTTGGCCATGTTATTTTGAAAAGACATGATTGCTTTATTAGTGGGCTTAAAGTATTATTGTTTTATGTCAAATGATACTCGTGTCTTAATATTCATGCCATGATTAGATATGTGATAAAGATTTTGCTAGGTAGCATTCCACATCAAAAATTATCTTTTTTATCATTTACCTACTTGAGGACGAGCAGGAAATTAAGCTTGGGGATGCTAATATGTCTCCGTCGTATCTATAATTTTTGATTGTTCCATGCCAATATTCTACAACTTTCATATACTTTTGGCAACTTTTTATACTATTTTTGGGACTAACATATTGATCCAGTGCCCAGTGCCAGTTCCTGTTTGTTGCATGTTTTTTGTTTGGTAGAATATCCATATCAAACGAAGTCCAAACGGGATAAAACTGACGGAGATTTTTTGGGAATATATATGATTTTTGGGACGAAAAATCCACGCGAGACGGTGCCCGACAGGGCCACGAGGCAAGTGGGGTGCCCCTGACCCTCGTGGCCACCCCGTAAGGCGGTTGGTGCCCTTCTTTCGGCGCAAGAAAGCTAATTTCTGGGTGGAGATCGTGTTAAAATTTCAGCCCAATCGGAGTTACGGATCTCCGGGAATATAAGAAACGGTGAAAGGGAAGAATCTGAGAACGCAGAAACAGAGAGAGACAGAGAGACAGATCCAATCTCGGAGGGGCTCTCGCCCTTCCCGTGCCATGGAGGCCATGGACCATAGGGGAAACCCTTCTCCCATCTAGGGAGTAGGTCAAGGAAGAAGAAGAAGGAGGGGGGCTCTCTCCCCCTCGCTTCCGGTGGCACCGGAGTGCCACCGGGGGCCATCATCATCACCGCAATCCTCACCAACAACTTCACCGCCATCATCACCAACTCTTCCCCCCTCTATGCAGCGGTGTAACCTCTCTCTTACCCGCTGTAATCTCTACTTAAACATGGTGCTCAATGCTATATATTATTTCCCAATGATGTATGGCTATCCTATGATGTTTGAGTAGACCCGTTTTGTCCTATTGGCTATTTGATGATCAAGATTGGTTTGAGTTGCATGTTTTATTATTGGTGCTGTCCTATGATGCTCTCCATGTCATGTTTGAGTAGATCCCCTCTGTAGGGTGTTGCAATATTTTCATGATTCGCTTATAGTGGGTTGCGTGAGTGACTGAAACACAAACCCGAGTAAGGGGGTTGTTGCGTATGGGATAAAGAGGACTTGATGCTTTAATGCTATGGTTGGGTTTTACCTTAATGATATTTAGTAGTTGCGGATGCTTGCTAGAGTTCCAATCATAGGTGCATATGATCCAAGTAGAGAAAGCATGTTAGCTTATGCCTCTGCCTCATATAAAATTGCAATAATGATTACCGGTCTAGTTATCGATTGCCTAGGGACAAATAACTTTCTCGTAACAACAAGCTCTTAACTAAAACTAACTTAGTTGTGTATTTACCTAAACAGCCCCTACTTTTTATTTACGTGCTCTTTATTATCTTGCAAACCTTTCCAACAACACCTACAAAGTACCTCTAGTTTCATGCTTGTTCTAGGTAAAGCGAATGTCAAGCGTGCGTAGAGTTGTATCGGTGGTCGATAGAACTTGAGGGAATATTTGTTCTACTTTTAGCTCCTCGTTGGGTTCGACACTCTTACTTATCGAAAAATATTGCGATCCCCTATACTTGTGGGTTATCAAGACCCCGCCATACTCCCATCGCTGGCCTAGCCATCCCTCTACTCACCCACACATGATGTTATTCTCTGGCGACGGCAGACGAACCAGTGAACCCTCGTACTCCTCCGCGTGGGAAACAACTGCCGAGTATTCGTTGGCTCCATGTCGTTCCCTTCCTAGGCCTCGCCGTCGTCCACCGCCCTAGTGCTCTCAGCGCGGTCTGGTCAACGTGGTCAATGAACGACATCCATGACCGCACGCAAGGAAATGCCTCCTTATTACGCGCAAAATAATGATTCCTCCACCTGACAGCTAGAACCCACAGGAAGGGCCTATGTATTCCGTGAAAAAAATGTTCTCCTCGCTGATAGGTCGGACCCACCAGCTATATCTTTACACGCAAGGAAGTGCCTCCTTATTACGCCCAAAAAAATGAATACCGCCCTGCTAGCTGGGACCCACCATATTGTTGGGCTGACTTGTGGGCCTACTAAGTTGACAGGGAGAGAGGGCTTTGTCAACTTAGCCAATACTCCAGTGACCGTATGATGTCCATCCAACGGCCATAGTGCTTCTTCAACCTCTGGTCTTCTTGCTCCAGCCGCCCAAAGCAGCGCCGGTCGTGTCGCCTGCTCCTGCCTCCCGTGGCTGGTTGTGCTACCGCGGAGGCCTCACTGCCCCCATACTACTCCCACCACTGGCCAGGCCATCCCTCCACTCATCCACACCCCCTGTTATTCTACGGCGATGGCAGCCTCACACCGCAGCCGAATCAGTGAACGCTCGTACTCCTCTCCGCGTGGGCATCCACTGCCGTGTCTTGCCCGGCTCCGCGTTGTCCCCTTCCTAGGCCTCGCCGTCGTCCACCGCCGTGGTGCTCTCAGTGCGGCGTGGTCAATGTGGTCAACTACCGACTTCCATCGGAAGAGTACTGTACGTGGAGAGGCTGACAGCTGGGTCCATGGCAGCCGCAAGGAAGTGCCTCCTTATTACGCAAAAAATAATTATTCCTCCACCTGACAGCGGGGACCCACCGGATGGGCCACTGGTATTTTGCGAAAAAATCATTTCTCCCTGACTGCTGGGACGCACCGGACGGGCCACCGTATTTCGCAAAAAAACGTTCCCCCTGCTGTCAGCTCGGACCCACCGGAAGTGCCTCCTTATTACGCACAAAAAAAGGAATACTCCCCCGGCTAGCTGGGACCCACCTTGGTGGGAGGCTGACTTGTGGGCCTACTAAGCTGACGGGGACGAAGGGCTTTGTCAACTTAGTCAATATGAACGATTCTAGCTCCGGTGACCGTACGATGTCCATCCAACGACCGTAGTGCTTCTTCAACCTTTGGTCTTCTTGCTCCAGCCGCCCAAAGCAGTGCCGGTCGTGCCGCATGCTCCTGCCTCCCGTGGCCGGCTGTGCTACCGCAAAGGCCTCACCGCCCCCTACTATTCCCACCGCTGGCCAGGCCCTGCGGCGACGGCAGCCTCACACCGCAGCAGAACCAGTAAACCCTCGTACTCCTCTCCGCGCGGCTTCCATTGCCGCGTCTTCCCCGGCTCCGCGCCGTCCCCTTCCTAGGCCTCGCCGTTGTCCACCACCGTGGTGCTCTCCGCGCGGCGTGGTCAATGCGGTCAAGGAACCACTTCAATCAGAAGAATACTGTATGTGGAGAGGCTGACAGCTGGGTCCATGGCCACAGCCTAGTTTTTTTGTGATTTGCCAAGTAAGTCGCTTTGTCAGGCCTGTTGGGCTGTAAATCTTTCAAGACGAGGAGAGCTTTCATTCGGCTGGCCGAGAAAATGGCCCATCAGTAATGAGAAATGTGTTGTACATTTTTAAAACACATCAAACCGGCAATTAATTTCAAATATCTTTTTTTTATTTCAAGAATTTAAATTACATTAATTTTTATGTATGGAGAATTTGTTGGATTTTATATTGATATACATTTATTTTTAAAATCAGTTTGAATGTGAGTCAAAATTTCGGGATTAAAAACAGTTCGGACCGCACCGAAATATGCAAAATTTCGTATAATTTTTTAACCGTGGCCACAATATGGGGTGTAATGCTAACAAAAAGAATATGGGCTCCAAAAAAACCTTAAGAATTGGCAAATGGGTTGTAAATTATTAGAAATAATGGCAGATGGGTTGTATGCTGTTTTCCATAGATTTGAGGCTTTCCTAAAAAAAGGTTGACGCACAAGCACTGACTGTTGGATGTCCATCCAACGGTCGTCGTGCTTCTTCAATATCTGCTCTTCCTGCTCCAGCCACTCAAACAAGCACCGACGGGACTGCCTGCTCCCTCCTCCCCGCGGACGGCTGTGCTGTCGCGCAGGCCTCACCGCCCCACCGTACTCCCATCGCTGGCCTAGCCATCCCTCTACTCACCCACACCTGCTGTTATTTTCCGGCGACGGCAGACGAACCAGTAAACCCTCGTACAGTCGTACTCCCCTCCGCGTGGGAAACAACTACCGAGTCTTCCCTGCCTCCGTGTCGTCCCCTTCGTAGGCCTCGCCGTCGTCCACCGCTATGGTGCTCTCAGTGCGGCGTGGTCAATGTGGTCAACGACCGACTTACATCGGAAGAGTACTGTGCGTGGAGACGCTGACAGCTGGGTCCATGGCCGTAGCAAGGAAGTGCCTCCTTATCACGCGCAAAATAATTATTCCTCCACCTGACAGCGGGGACCCATCGGACGGGCCTCCGTATTTCGCGAAATAAATGTTTCCTCCCTGACTGCTGGGACCCACCAGCTACACCTTCGCACGCAAGGAAGTGCGTCCGGGCAAAAAAACAATTCGCCCCCCTGACTGCTGGGACCCACCAGCTACATCTTCGCACGCAAGAAAGTGCCTGATAGTTAGGACCCACCTGGTCGATGCGTACATAGCGTCGTCATTTTGGTCATGAACGTGTACATACATATATACTGGTGGATGTAGAGGCGCGCACGTGCCGTAGTAGAGGTGCGCACGTAGCATGTACACGTACGTACAGCGGCCAAGGTGCAAGAAAGAAAATACGGCCACGTATGTGTACACACGGGCGGGGTATCGAACGCCTACTTGCACATACGTACGGCGAGGGCTCGTTGACATGGCTGGGTCGGAACGGAGAAACAACGTCGTCATCGTGTTCATGGGGAGGCAACGGAATGCGTCGTGTTCATGGGGAGGCAACGGAATGCGTCGTGTTCATTGGGAGCCAATGGAACGCGTGGGAGCCAACCGGCTGGGTCGGAACGGAATGCGTGGTCGTGTTCATCGGGAGGGCTTGGACGGAGGAGGCGATGGAAACGAGGCCTGGCATACCGCGGAATAGAGGAAATGGCCTTGTGTTCGACCGGCCATGTTCGAAACGGGATCCTATTCATCGGGTGGGGTCTAGCGTACCGCAAAACGGACGAAACAGACCTCCTACGGTCGAAACGGGGGTCCTGTTGATCGGGAGGGGTGTGGCGTACCGCAAAACGGACGAAACGGACCTCCTACGGTCGAAACGGGGGTCCTGTTCATCGGGAGGGGTGTGCCATACCGTAGAACGGACGAAACGGGCCTCCTACGGTCGAAACGGGGGTCATGTTCATCGGGAGGGGTGTGGCGTACCGCAAAACGGGACTCCACGGGATACTGTTCATCTCCACCGTCGACCTCCTCCAGCCTCCACAGGCTACCGTCGACCTCCTTCAGCCTCCACGGACTCCTGTTCATCTAGCCTCCACCGCACGCTACTCCACCGGCTACTGTTCAACCACCCCTCCACGGGCACCCCTCCACCGTCTACTGTTCATCCAGCCCTCCACACCACGGGGTCTTGTTCAACCACCCCTCCATCGTC
>NC_057794.1:531158710-531163271 GCF_018294505.1 Triticum aestivum
CTCACTTTTCATCCCAGAGGCAGCATCGATCGGCTTCAGTTAGCAGCAGTAGCGACGGAATCTCTCGATCAGGTTCAGTTAACAGCCATCAATCGATCGCTCGGGTTCAGTAACGCGTAGCCTGCAGCTCAATCGCTCGGGTTCAGTTAGAGCCCAACGCCTCGCTCGGGTTCAGTTAGAGTCAACGCCTCGCACACACGCGCGTACGTGTACGAGAGAAACGCGCATCGCTCGGCCCCCGACCTCCCACTGTAACAGGGAACTCCCCAAAAATTTCCTCGCCCTCACTTCTACCACGGTTTTTTCCGTCATGGACGGCCCAAAGAATGTCATGCAGCTGCGTCTCCGGCCCACCCAGGACGAAATGCCCATTTTCTATCATGATTTTTTGTCATAGAAGTAGGAGCCCACCACATCTATGATGATACCGAGTTTTGTCACAATTATCGTCATAGAAGTGTCATTTGTATGACAGAAAAAAAAATTCGTTCGGCCCAAAATGTCACGGTTGTGTCTTTTTTTTGTAGTGCTACCTCAAGTTCATCAATATAATGTAGGCATGTATCCCGTAAATAGTCATACATGCTTTATTAGAAGAACTTGCATGACATCTTTTGTCCTACCCTCCCGTGGCAACGGGGTCCATATTGGAAACTAAGGGATATTAAGGCCTCCTTTCAATAGAGAACCGGAACAAAGCATTAACACATAGTGAATACATGAACTCCTCAAACTGTTGTAATCACCGGAAGAAGTCCCGGTTATTGTCACTTCGAGGTTACCGTATCATAACAGGTAGTAGGTGACTTGTCACAGCCCTAGCTCAGCCCCTGTTGTTTTGCTTGATCATCATGTCATCATGTTTAAAATTCAAATAATTTTGAATTGGGGATGTTCAAACCCTAGCACCAAACGAATTCAACTAGGCTTTATTAAAATAATATTTCAATGAACCTGAAATGCCCTTCATAAATGTTCATCATTTTTGAATTGGTCCAGAACCTCTGACAAAAATGGTGCTCACTTCTCTAGGACACTTTGGATCTTGGAGTTAAATCATAAAGTATTTGCATTTGGATATTTAAATGCTATAAATATTTTTAAATGTCCAAATAATCTTGAAAGTATTTTTGGGCTGTTGGAATTAATTTCAGAGGTGCCATAAATATTTTCAGAATTTTATAAAATGGTTTGGCATTTATGCTAAGTCAAAAACAACAGCAGAAAAAGAAAACATAAACGAAAACAGAAAAAGAGATAGAAAGGACTAGACCTACTCACATGTGCTGGCCCAGCCCACCTGGCCTAGTGCCAGTCATCCCTAACCTCTGCCAGTAGGCAGAGGCGGGATAGCGCACGCGGGCGTGAGGCGCCACGCCTCCTCCTGCTTGCTGCCGAGCCTCTGGATGCGTGGGTGCACGCTCCAGAGCCATCCCGATCTAGTCGACACCCCCACTCCCCCTGTTCTCTTCCTCGCCTCTGCACAGCCGTAGCCGGCCGTCGCCGTCGCCGCTGCTTGCCGTAGCCACGGCCACCGTCCACCCCATGCCCCCCGATGGGAACAGAAGAACCGTCGTGTTTTCCTTGTCCTCTCCACCGAGCTACGCAATGTCAGGTGCCCGGGAACGCCGTCAACATCGTCGTCTTCAACCTCCAGTGTCTGAAATCGCCGGCAACGCCACGTCACCGTTCGGCCTCCCCCGAGCTCGCTGACTCCTCCAAACGATGCGGGGTGAGCCCCTCTTAGTTTCTCCCCTATCCCCGTTGCCGACCGCGTCCCCTAGCTAGCTTAGCCGCCCGAGCCGAGATCTCCCGAACTCCTGCAATGTCACTGCCGCGGCCCCAGCTGCTTCCGCTCGCATTAGAGCGTGTCATCGCACTCACCATGTTCCAAGGAGCCGAGAACGCCCACCAACTCTTCCTCCCGTGCACCACAACATCGTCTCGGCCAACCCCGTGCGGGCGCCGCCGCGGATGTGCTCGTCGCCGTCAGCTCCGGCGACTACGTGACCAACGAGGGGCACCGTTGGATGCAGCGCATCCCCACGGTCCCATAGAAGCCACCCGCGCGACGAATGGTCGCCGGAACAGAGCTCCCGGCGTGCCTCCTCCGTCGGTTGAGGTCGCCGGTGGCCTGACCCGGCCGGCTGACGTGTCAATTAGCTAAAACTAGTTAGGTCACTAACTACCCTCCCTAGTCACTGACATATGGTCCCCGCGCCCTAACTAACGATGTCAGTTAAATTTCTGTTAAGTTTAGTTAAACCAGTTTACTCCCTGTGTCATTGCGTGCGGATCCCACTGTCAGGTTTGACTCGGACCAGCCCTTTTGACCTGCTGACGTCATGCTTACACAATGCTGACGCGGTTAATCGTTTTGTGGATTAAAAATAACCAGGAAATTCCAGAAATTAGTTCAAACTTCAAAAATTCATAGAAAATTAACTGTGGCTCAGAATGAAATATTTTATATATGACAAATTATCAGAAAAATCCAATCTATCCATCTGTATCATTTTCATGCATGACAAACCAAGTTATACCTACTGAATATGTGAAAACACATCAATGGCATTTTTAAATGCTTATTTTGGAGTTGCATTTTAACCCTTGGTTCAAATGAACTTCATCCAAATCAAATGCTAGATGCATTAGCTCAAACCACATCATATATACATGTCATGATAATGCATCATATTGTTGCATTGCATTGATTGTGTTTCCTCTTGTTTGCCGGTGTTGGTTCCCTCTCGGTAGACGTGGTTCCGACAATGAGTTCGATGACACCGATGAAGAGCTATACTATCTTCAGAAGTCCCAGGCAAGCAAAACCCCTTGTTCATTCCGATACAATCCCACTCTCTCACTCCTGATCTCTTTTACTGCATTAGGACAACAACGATTCAACCTTTACAAGTTGCGGTAGTTGAACCCCTTTCCTCTGCATGACATGTCATTGCCACAGTAAATAGATGAAACCCACTAGCATGAGTTGGAGTTGTTTGAGCCCTGATGTGCCTACTCATTCATGCTTGTTTGTCATGCCTGCTACTGCTTAGAGTTGAGTCAGGTCTGATTCATTGGGGATGAATTAGAATGTTGTGAACATGTCCTACTGTGTGTGAGCTAAGTGTGTGAACACAATTTGGTAAAGGTAGCGGTGAGAGGCCATGTAGGAGTACATGGTGGGTTGTCTCATTGAAACCGTCCTCAGGAACTGAGTTCTGTGTTTGTGATCCATGAACAGCTACTACCACACGTTGCGCCCTGAAATATGACCCCGCTTGACTTATTAACCCCCATGTTCTCGGTCTAGGAGTTGCAACTAGTTTCTAGTGTTTGTACGATATGTGTTGGAGGCCGTGCGTAGTGCTGACCCTTGGGGTGGGCTATGATGCGGCAGATACACCGTGGCATGGTGTACCGAGTCGCCCGTTTGGTGTCTCGGGAACTCTGCACACATCGTTCGGGGCCGTAAGTGGAAACCTCGGCCGGACTCCCTTCGGATGGAACCTAAATAGGTGATAAACCTGGTCTAGGGACTTGTGTGGTTAGTCAGATCGTGGTCTACACCCACGTCCGCTTTCGCTTGAAGTCTGCCGACCACATGTCGTGTGCAGACGCTAAGTGGTGGAAACATGTGTGAAGAAGTACACCTCTGTAGGGTTATAAATGATCTATTCGAATAGCCGCGTCCACAATAAAGGACTTCTGGGTTGCCTATATAGTTCATAGACAAGTGAAAGTGGATACTCTAAAATGCGCAAGATAAGCGTGAGTGCTATGGATGGCGTTCTCATAGGGAGACGGCAGCGGATCCATATGTAACACCCCGGATGTAATTTACCTTAATTGTATTCCAACTCTTGCCGTTTCCGGCACTAAGTTATTTTATTTCCTCGTTGTCGGGTTTTTGTCTCCGTGTGTTGTTGTCTTTGTCATGCATCTCATATCATGTCATCATGTGCATTGCATTTGCATACGAGTTCGTCTCATGCATCCGAGCATTTTCCCCGTTGTCCGTTTTGCATTCCGGCGCTCCTATGTCCTCCGGTGGTCCTTTCTACCTATTTTCATGTGTGGGTGTTAAATGTTTTCGGATTGTACCAAGACTTGTCATGCGGCCTTGGTTTACTACCGGTAGACCGCCTGTCAAGTTTCGTGCCATTTGGACTTCGTTTGATACTCCAACGGTAAACTAAGGGACTGAAAAGGCCTCGTGTGTGTTGCAGCCCAACACCCTTCCAAAGTGGCCCAAAACCCACCTAAACCTCTCCCATCGTCTAGAGCGTTCGATCACGATCGTGTGGCCGCAAACCGCACCTCATTTGGAGCTTCCTAGCTCCCTCTACCTCTATAAATAGGTCACCCTCTCGAAATCCCGGGTCTCTTCTACCCCAAACCCTAAGAATCCGCTCGCACCGCACCGGACATGTCCGATCCGGCCTTCCAAGCCGCCGCCGCCGCCCGCGGCCACTGAGGCACCGCCACCTGTCGCCACCACGTCGCCCACCGCAGCGGCCCGCGGGAGCCCGGAGCCGCCCCCCCCCTCCCCGGCCCA
>NC_057794.1:531163636-531173607 GCF_018294505.1 Triticum aestivum
CCGGTGACCACCGCCCTCGCCGCGCCCAGCCGCCGAGTCCGGCGACCTCGCGCCCTCAACGCGGCACCGTGCCCGAGGACCACCGCCTCGTCGTCCGGCCTCCTCCACCGCGGCCTCCGGCCTCCCTCGCAACTCCGGCGAGCTCCGTCTACTCCGGCAAACAGGAACCCCGACGAACCTCGGATTGCGTGCAAATCTCAGATCTGGAATTTCGGTTGACTTTTTCGTCCCTAAACCCTAGGTTTTTTCCATTCTTTGACATGAAATAACTCTACATCCGTAGCTCCGATTTGTGCGTGTAGCATATCAAAATGTTCATCTCGATGAGTACATCATTTCATCTCATTGCATCATTTTCATTTGATATCATCTTGATGCCCGAAATGCTATTGGAAAAGGGCTATGTGATGATTATGTCAGATCTGTTTCAGCAAATGGCCTTTTGTCATTTTTGCCATGTTTAATTTGTGCATGCTATGATCCTGAGCTCTACATGTGTTTTGATGTATGCCGTGCCATCTTTACAGGGGTGTATGCCATGTATTTTTGTGATCTTTGTGGTGACTAGCACAAGCATTAAAAGTAGCTTATTCAATCATGTTGATTCCAGGGACTTAGAATTTCATAGTCCTTGTCCTGTTATTGTTTTTATGCCATATGTTCATGTTGTTTCCTAGTGATCTGTGCCTCTTTTGAGGATGATCAGTAAGGATGTTTTGTTAATATTGTGGTGCTCTATCCATCCATGTCTTTGTTTGCATTTATGGTGCACCCTAGCTTGAGTCAATCGAGCTCTACTTTTGCTATAAATTGTTCCTGGCAGATTGTTGACATGTTTAGCAATTTTGCCAAGCTTGTTATTGTTCATCCGTGCATGCTATATTGTTGTTTTTGCGATGTCTAGCTTCTATGTCATGTCTTCTTGATGGGTGTATGCTTAGTTTGTCATGAAATGCCTCGTAGTGAGTGCATCGAGCTCGTAAACATGCCTACTTGTTAACTGTTTTGCATGCTCCAGTTTTTCACCAAGTCTGAATCTGTTTATGTTTTTGCTATGTTCACATGCTTGCAATTGTATTTTCTGATCCCTTTTGGCTCAAGGTCACTAAGGGACTTCTGTTATATGCTTAGAGTAGCTTCATGCCATGCCTTGCTTTGCCGTGATTTGTTCCTGTAGCATGTAGTTTTTATGCTCTAAGGATTGCTTCCTGATGATAAATTCCTGATATGCTGTTAATTTCACTAAGTCTGAAACCTGTTATCATTTGCACTTTTGCCATGCTTTTTGAACCTGTTAATGAATGATTTAGCCGTAGCTCAGTGTTCATCTTTTTTCAAGCTTCTTGAGTGGATCCCTGCCATGTATTTTGTTGTCATGTTTGAGTGCAGTAGCATATTTATCTTGGTGCATTTAGATGGTCATTTGCTGGTTATCGCAGACCGGTGCCATATTTGTTTTGCTTGCCATTTCCAAACCGTGCATCCGATTCCGGTGATCTTTATATTGATTTCAACCGAAATCAACTCACCTTTCCAGTGGAACTCTTGGATTTCCAATTTGAGTCCAGGTTCAATCATTCCTTTCCAAATCTTGCATATGCATCACATATCGCATCCCGCATATCATACCATGTTTGCATCATGTTGCTTGAGCATTGCACGTGGTTGATTGTGTTCCTTTTTGCTTGTTGTTCTTGCTTGGGTAGAGCCGGGAGACGAGTACGTGAATGAGGAGCCCGTCGAGTTTGCTTACAAGGATCAAGTCAACTCTGAGAATTTTGCAGGCAAGATGACCATACCCTCGAAATCACTTCTATCTTTGCTTGCTAGATGCTCGCTCTTTTGCTATGCCTATGCTATGATACCTACCACATGCTTATCATGCCTCCCATATTGCCATGTCAAACCTCTAACCCACCATGTCCTAGCAAACCGTTGTTTGGCTATGTTACCGCTTTGCTCAGCCCCTCTTATAGCGTTGCTAGTTGCAGGTGAAGTTTGGAGATCGTTCCTTGTTGGAACATGTTTATTGTTGGGATATCACCATATTATATTGTTTATCTTAATGCACCTATAAACTTGGTAAAGGGTGGAAGGCTCGGCCTTATGCCTAGTGTTTTGTTCCACTCTTGCCGCCCTAGTTTCCGTCATATCGGTGTTATGTTCTCAGATTTTACGCTCCTTACACGGTTGGGTTATACTGGGAACCCCTTGACAGTTCGCCTTGAATAAAACTCCTCCAGCAATGCCCAACCTTGGTTTTACCATTCACCACCTAGCCTCTTTTTCCCTTGGGTTTCCAGAGCCCGAGGGTCATCTTTATTTAAACCCCCCCCCCCGGCCAGTGCTCCTTTGAGTGTTGGTCCAAACTGAGCTGCCTGCGTGGCCACCTCGGGGAAACTTGAGGGTTGGTTTTACTCGTAGCTAGTCTCATCTGAGTGTGCCCTGAGAACGAGATATGTGCAGCTCCTATCGGGATTTGTCGGCACATTCGGGCGGTGTTGCTGGACTTGTTTTACCATTGTCGAGGATGTCTTGTAACCGGGATGCCGAGTCTGATCGGATTGTCTTGGGAGAAGGAATATCCGTCGTTGACCATGAGAGCTTGTGATGGGCTAAGTTGGGACTCCCCTGCAGGGATTTGAACTTTTGAAAGCCTTGCCCGCGGTTATGGGTAGATGAGAATTTGTTAATGTCCGGTTGTAGATAACCTGAAACTTAACTTAATTAAAATGCACCAACCGCGTGTGTTACCATGATGGTCTCTTCTCAGCGGAGTCCAGGAAGTGAACACGGTGTTGGAGTAATGCTTGACATAGGATCTTTTAGGATCACTTCTTGATCATAGTTGTTCGACCGTGCCTTTGCCTTGTCTTATCGCTCTCTTTTGCGAATATGTTAGCCACCATATATGCTAGTCGCTTGCTGCAGCTCCACATCATACCTTTACCTTACCTATAAGCTTAAATAGTCTTGATCACGAGGGTGTGAGATTGCTGAGTCCCTATGACTCACAGATTACTTCCAAACCAGATGCAGGGACCGATGATACCGTTCCAGATGATATGACCGAGCTCAAGTGGGAGTTCGATGAAAACTCTCGCTGTTACTACGTGTCTTTCCTAGATGATCAGTAGTGGTGCCCAGTTGGGGCGATCGGGACATTGTCGCATTTGGGGGGTTGATCTTTATTTTGGTACCGTAGTCGGACCCTGAGTGTATTGGATGAATGTAATGACTTATTTATGTATTTGTGTGACATGGCGAGTGTAAGCCAACTATGTACCTTTCCCCTTTATTTATTTACACGGGTTGTTGTGAAGATTACCTCACTTGCATCATTGCTTTCAATGCGGTTATGCCTCTAAGTCGTGATCCGACATGTAGGAGATATAGCCGCATCGAGAGCGTGAAAAGTTGGTAATCAGAGCCTTCCAGGACCTTAGGAGCCCCCTGCTTGATCGAATCGCTAGCGTTGTTGAGTCTAGAAAAATGTTTTGAGTCATTTAGGATTATAAATATCGGAGAGTTAGGAATTCTTTTTACTCATCAGTCCCTTCATCGCTTTGGCGAGGCATCTTGACGTAGAGTTTTGACTCTTCTCTTCCCAAATTTCACTAAAAAAAATTAGGATCACGCGGGTATCTTGGAATCGTTCCGATGGTCTTTTGACGAGAACATTGTTCTTGGTGCCTCCTGACATTTAGGGGTTGTGGCAGTGTCCCGGGGAGTTGAGCTCCGAGGTGTTGTCATCACAATTTGATTGTTGAGATTCTGGAATACCGGAGTTTCACCGACATCGAAAATCTCTTTTATGTAGTTATTTGTGAGATAACCTCGACGGCACCCAGTACTGGGGCGGGAGTTTGGGAGTATTGCCATAACTCGTATAACGGATGCTTTTCGAAGGTTGAGGTAAATGATTTCCGAAGGTTTCTTGGTTATGTGTTGAAGGATGGATACAGCTGGATGTAGGATTTCCTAGCTTTGGGTGAGATATTATGCTTCCTCTGTATCCTCAACACCTGATTGCATAACCGGAAAGGTTCGGGAGTTTCATAGGTGGGAATTCTTGTAGCTCTAGTTCTTCTTCCGCGGATATTTGGTTTGTGATTGGGTAATCCTCACCAAGTATTTGTTCTTGTTCGTACCTTGTTGCTTTTCTTCTACCTCTATCTAAGTGGCTTCTCAATTTATGGAAATGTTACCATTTCAATTAGAATTCATTCGTTCATTTTGTTCGGATGTGAAGACTATAAGTTGCAATTTCTATCCATTTGATTCAGCTTGAATATTTGTCTGTCAAGATGCTAACGGATGTCACCGTCTTCAGAATGGCTCCTGCTAAGGGTCAGAATCAGAATCAGGATCCGCCACCACCACCTCCACCTCCGGAGGCATGGCAAGCTGTGATGGCCGCTACCAATGCAAACATGCAGCTGATCATGCAAATTCTGCAAGAGCGCAACCAAGGCCATGGCAACAATCAGAATCAGTTTGCTACACTCAACTAGTTCCTCGCTAACTAGCCAAAGACCTTCAGCAACTGCGTCAAGGCCTCAGACGCTGATGATTGGCTCGTGGATATATGCAAGCATTTTGAGTGCAGTAACGTCAGGCCTGAGGACTTTGTCAAGTTTGCCTCCTTCCAACTCAAAGACCAAGCTGCAGAATGGTTTCAGCAATACAAGGATTCCAGAGGAGGCCATGTGATTACCTGGGATGAATTCCATCAAGACTTCAAAGCTCATCACATTCCTCAGAGTGTTGTTGAAAGCAAGCGTGAGGAATTCTACAACCTGAAGCAAGGTTCTTTGTCTGTTTACCAGTACAACATCATGTTTCAAAAGCTCGCCCGTTTCACTAAGCAAGACGTCCCTGACGAGAAGAGCATGATATACCAGTTCAGAGGTGGTCTCATAGAAGAACTCCAGCTGGCTCTCGTCCTTTTTGAGCCCAAGAAGTACGATGAGTTCTACAATATGGCAATGAAGCAAGAGACTGCTCAACTCAAGTGCGATGCTTCCAAGAAGCGAGTCAGAGATGTGACTTATTCTTCCTCAACTCAAGTGGTTTCTAAGCAGCAAAAGTATTGGCTTCCTCCTCCTCCGTTCCGTCAGCCTTATCAGCAGAAGAACAAAGGTGGCAATGGATCTTCCCACCCACCCAACCCTGGCTTTCAGAACAAGACTTCGTCTCAAGCTCCAAGATCAAGTGCTCCGTATCACCGTCCACTTTCAGAGGTCACGTGCAACAAGTGCCAACATAAGGGTCACTATGCCAACAAATGCTTCAATCAGAGGCGTCTTCCTCCTCCTCCTTGAGATCTGCTAGCAATGCACTGGTCAAGCATAACCCCAAGTTTGCCAAGGTCAACATTATGAATGCAGCTCAGGCAGAGGACTCGTCAGATGTCATCATGTGTAACCTTCCTGTTAACGATATTCCAGCAAAAGTTCTTTTTGACTCCGGTGCATCGCATTCTTTCATGTCATTCCCATTTGCATCGGAGCACAATTTTGACACTAAGGCATTACCTAAAGCATTGCAAGTTGTTTCTCCGGCTAAGCGTCTGAGTTCTAGCATGATGGTCCCGGATATTTCTATCATGATGGGTGATTTCAAGTTTCTGGCTTCTCCAATGGTCCTTGGTAACTCGGATATCGATCTTATTCTTGGAATGGACTGGCTTTCTAAGCATAAGGCTCAGCTTGATTGTGCCGCCAGGCAGATTCAATTGACTCATTCGTCTGAGGATGTAATTGTCTTTGCTGCAAGGGATAATACCATCCGTCTGTTTTCTCTCAATGAGAAGGGCGAGCTGGATCCCATCTCTCAAATTCCGGTCGTTTGTGAATATCAAGACGTCTTTCCAGAAGAGCTTCCAGGAATGCCTCCGCACCGGCCAGTTGAATTCGTCATCGATCTTGAGCCTGGCACGGAACCTGTTTGCAAACGTCCTTACAAGCTTGGACCTGAAGAGTTGAAGGAGCTGAAGAAGCAACTCGATATTCAAGAGTGTATGGGTCTCATACGACCTAGTTCTTCTCCGTGGGGTTGTGGAGTTCTTTTTGTGAATAAGAAGGATGGAACGGACCAGCTTTGTGTTGACTACCGTCCATTGAACAAGAAGAATATAAAGAACAAGTACCCACTTCCCAACATCAACGAGCTGTTTGAACAACTCAAAGGTGCTCAAGTATTCTCCAAGCTTCATCTCTATATGGGCTATCATCAGATTCACATTCGTGAAGAAGATATCCCCAAGACAGCATTCAGAACAAGCTATGGTTCATATGAATACACTGTCATGTCATTCGGACTCGTCAACACTCCGCCAGCATTCTCTCGCATGATGAATTTCATCTTCAATGCCTACACAAATGACTTCGTCTTGGTCTACCTCGATGACATTTTGGTCTTTTCCAAGAACAAGGAAGATCATGCCAAGCACTTGCGTTTGGTGCTAGATAAGCTCAGAGAACATCAGTTCTATGCCAAGTTTTCAAAGTGCGAGTTTTGACTTGATGAGGTTCTCTACCTTGGGCATATCATCTCTGCCAAGGGCATAGCGGTTAATCCTGAGAAGGTGTCTGCAATTGTGAATTGGGAACCACCTTAGAACGTGAAGCAACTCCGCAGCTTCCTTGGGCTCGCAAGCTATTGTCGAAGGTTCGTTGAGAACTTCTCAAAGATCACAAAGCCTCTTTCCATCCTTCTCTAGAAGCACGTGAAGTATGTCTGGTCTCCTGAATGTGACATCGCTTTCAACACCCTGAAAGAGAAGTTAGTTACTGCTCCAGTTTTGACTCCTCCTAATGAATCCAACCCGTTTGAGGTCTTCTGTGATGCTTCCCTTGAAGGTCTTGGTGCAGTGTTGATGCAAGAGAAGAAAGTAGTAGCCTATACCTCTTGTCAGTTGAAGCCCAACGAGAAGAACTACCCCACTCATGACCTCGAGTTGGCGGCAGTTGTCCATGCTCTTTTAACTTGGAGACATCTCTTATTGGGAAGAAAAGTGGACATCTTCACTGACCACAAGAGTCTCAAGTACATCTTCACTCAGCCTAATCTCAACCTCAGGCAGACTCGTTGGGTCGAAATGATCCAAGAGTATAATTCGAGTATCGAATATACTTCAGGCAAGGCCAATGTAATTGCTGACGCATTGTGCATAAAGGCTTAGTGCAACAGTCTGATTCTCAAGCCTTACCAACCCGAGCTTTGTGAAGCTTTCCGCAAACTCAATCTGCAAGTTGTTCCTCAAGGTTTCCTCGCCAACCTCCATGTCTCTCCTACCTTGGAAGATCAGATTCGCGAGGCTCAACTTCTTGATGCTATGGTGAAGAAGGTGAAGATTGGGATTGCCAAGAGTCAACTCAAGTACAAGTGCTATCGTCTTGATGACAAGGATACTCTATTCTTCGAGGATCGCATTGTTGTGCCTAAAGGTGACCTTCGTAAAGTCATTATGAACGAGGCTCACAATTCACTCCTCTCTATCCACCATGGAAGTACAAAGATGTACCATGACCTCAAGAAGTCGTATTGGTGGACTCGAATGAAGCACGAGATTGCTCAGTTCGTGAATGAATGTGATGTCTGCAGAAGAGTGAAAGCAGAACATCAACGACCAGCTGGTCTCCTCCAACCTCTTGCCATTCTAGAATGGAAGTTTGACCATATTGAGATGGACTTCATGACTGGATTTCCAAAGTCCAAGCGTGGCAATGATGCTATCTTCATTGTCATCGAAAAACTCACTAAAGTGGCTCATTTCCTTCCTATCAAAGAATCTATCACAGCAGCTCAATTGGCAAAGCTATATACCTCTCGGATTGTCTCGCTTCACGGCATTCCGCAGTTGATATCTTCATATCGTGGCAGCATCTTTACCTCCAAGTTTTGGGATTCTTTTCAGAAGGCCATGGGCACCAACATCCGTTTCAGCAGAGCTTTTCATCCTCAAAATAGTGGCCAAGTCGAGCGTGTCAATCAGACTCTTGAAGATATGCTCAAGGCTTGCGTCATCTCTTTCGGTATGAAGTGGGAAGATGGTCTTCCATATGTCGAGTTCTCCTACAACAACAGCTTCCAAGCGAGTTCGGGCAAGGCCCCATTTGAAATTCTCTATGGCAGGAAGTGTCGTACTCCTCTTAACTGGTCAGAGACTGGTGAACTCAACTTCTTGGCAATGACTTGATCACAGAGGCAGAAGAGATGTGCAAAGTCATTCGCGAGAATCTCAAAGCCGCACAATCGCGCCAGAAGAGTTACTATGTTAGAAAGCATCGTGACTTGGCTTTCGAGATCGGAGACCATGTTTACCTCCGCGTCTTTCCAATGAAAGGTACTCGTCGCTTCGGTATCAAAGGGAAGCCTGCCCCTAGATACGTGGGTACTTTCAAGATCGTCAGCAAGAGAGGCGATCTCGCCAATCAACTTGAGCTTCCCTCCAACTTTGCAAACATGCACGACATGTTTCACGTGTCTCAACTCCGCAAGTGCTTCAAGACTCCTGACCGCACCGTCAACTTTGAAGACATTGATCTCCAAGAAGACCTATCTTATCGTGAGCACCCCGTTGCTATTCTTGAAGAAACTGAGCGCAAGACTCGCAACAAGTCTATCAAATTCCTCAAAGTCAAGTGGTCACATCATTCCGACCATGAAGCCACCTGGGAACGTGAGGATCACCTCTGTTCTGAGTACCCGGAGTTTTTCCAGTCCTAGATCTCGGGACGGGATCCTTTTGTAGTGGTGGAGTGTTGTAACACCCCGGATGTAATTTACCTTAATTGTATTCCAACTCTTGCCCGTTTGGTGTCTCGGGAACCCTGCACACATCGTTCGGGGCCGTAAGTGGATTCCTCGGCCGGACTCCCTTCGGATGGAACCTGAATAGGCGATAAACCTGGACTAGGGACTTGTGTGGTTAGTCAGGTCGTGGTCTACACCCACGTCAGCTTTCGCTTGATGTCTGCCGACCACATGTCGTGTGCAGACGCTAAGTGGTGGAAACATGTGTGAAGAAGTACACCCCTGCAGGGTTATAAATGATCTATTCGAATAACCGCATCCACAGTAAAGGACTTCTGGATTGCCTATACAGTTCATAGACAAGTGAAAGTGGATACTCTAAAATGCGCAAGATAAGCGTGAGTGCTATGGATGGCGTTCTCATAGGGAGACGGGAGCGGATCCATATGTAACACCCCGGATGTAATTTACCTTAATTGTATTCCAACAATTGCCGTTTCCGGCACTAAGTTATTTTATTTCCTCGTTCTCTAGTTTTTGTCTCCATGTGTTGTTGTCTTTGTCATGCATCTCATATCATGTCATCATGTGCATTACATTTGCATACGTGTTCGCCTCATGCATCCGAGCATTTTCCCCGTTGTCCATTTTGCATTTCGGCGCTCCTATGTCCTCTGGTGGTCCTTTCTACCTCTTTTCATGTGTGGGTGTTAAACGTTTTCGGATTGGACCGAGACTTGTCATGCGGCCTTGGTTTACTACCGATAGACCGCCTGTCAAGTTTCGTGCCATTTGGACTTCGTTTGATACTCCAACGGTTAACCGAGGAACCAAAAAGGCCTCGTGTGTGTTGCAGCCCAACACCCTTCCAAAGTGGACCAAAACCCACCTAAACCTCTCCCATCTTCTAGAGAGTTCCATCACGATCGCGTGGCCGCAAACCGCACCTCATTTGGAGCTTCCTAGCTCCCTCTACCTCTAAAAATAGGTCACCCTCTCGAAATCCCGGGTCTCTTCTCCCCCAAACCCTAAAAATCCGCTCGCACCGCGCCGGACATGTCCGATCCGGCCGGCCAAGCCGCCGCCGCCGCCTGCGGCCACTAAGGCGCCGCCACCTGTCGCCACCACGTCGCCCACCGTCGCGGCCCGTGGGAGCCCGGAGCCGGCCCCCCGGCCCAAGCCGTCGCAGATCCACGCCCGAGCCTCCTCGC
>NC_057794.1:531173993-531178870 GCF_018294505.1 Triticum aestivum
CTGCCTCTCACCAGCGCCACCCCGCGCCGCCTCCCTCGCCGGCGGCCGCAACCTCGCCAGCGACCACCGCCCTCGCCGCGCCCAGCTGCCGAGTCCGGCGACCTCGCGCCCTCAACGCGGCGCCGTGCCCGAGGACCACCGCCTCGTCGTCCGGCCTCCTCCACCGCGGCCTCCGGCCTCCCTCGCAACTCCGGCGAGCTCCGTCTACTCCGGCGAACAGGAACCCCGATGAACCTCGGATTGCGTGCAAATCTCAAATCTAGAATTTCGGTTGAATTTTTCGTCCCTAAACCCTAGCTTTTTTGCATTTTTTGACATGCCTTAACTCTGCATCAGTAGCTCCGATTTGTGCGTGTAGCATATCAAAATGTTTGCCTCGACGAGTACATCATTTCACCTCATTGCATCATTTTCATTTGAGCTCATCTTGATGCCCGAAATGCTGTTGGAAGAGGGCTATGTGATGATTCTGTCAGATCTGTTTCAGCAAATGGCCTTTTGTCATTTTTGCCATGTTTAATGTGTGCATGCTATGATCCTGAGCTCTACATGTGTTTTGATGTATGTCGTGCCATCTTTGCAGGGGTGTATGCCATGTATTTATGTGATCTTTGTGGTGAGTAGCACAAGGATGCAAACTAGCTTGTTCAATGATGCTGATTCCAGGGACTTAGAATTTCACAAAGTCCTTGTACTGTTATTGTTTTTATGCCATATGTTCATGTTGTTTCCTAGAGATTCGTCCCTCTTTTGAGGATGATCAGTAAGGATGTTTTGTTAATATTGTGGTGCTATATCCATCCATGTCTTTGTTTTAATTTATGGAGAACCCTAGCTTGAGTCAATCGAGCTCTACTTTTGCTATAAATTGTTCCTGGCAGATTGTTGACATGTTTAGCAATTTTGCCAAGCTTGTTGTGGTTGATCCGTGCATGCTATGTTGTTGTTCTTGCCATGTCTAGCTTCTATGCCATGTCTTGTTGATGGGTGTATGCTTAGTTTGTCATGAAATGCCTCATAGTGAGTGCATCGAGCTCGTAAACATGCCTACTTGTTAACTGTTTTGCGTGCTCCAGTTTTTCACCAAGTCTGAATCTGATTATGTTTTTGCTATGTTCACATGCTTGCAATTGTATTTTCTGATCCCTTTTGGCTCAAGGTCACTAAGGAACTTCTGTTATATGCTTAGAGTAGCTTCATGCCATGCCTTGCTTTGCCGTGATATGTTCCTGTAGCATGTAGTTTTCATGCTCTAAAGATTGCTTCCTGATGATAAATTCCTGATATGCTGTTAATTTCACTAAGTCTGAAACCTGTTATCATTTGCACTTTTGCCATGCTTTTTGAACCTGTTAATGAATGATTTAGTCGTAGCTCAGTGTTCATCTTTTGTCAAGCTTCTTAAGTGGATCCCTTCCATGTATTTCGTTGTCATGTTTGAGTGTAGTAGCATATTTATCTTGGTGCATTTAGATGGTCATTTGCTGGTTATCGCAGACCGGTGCCATATTTGTTTTGCTTTCCATTTGCAAACCGTGCATCCGATTCCGGTGATCTTTATATCGGTTTCATCCAAAATCAAATCACCTTTCCAGTGGCACTCTTGGATTTCCAAGTTGAGGCCAGGTTCAATCATTCCTTTTCAAATCTTGCATATGCATCACATATCACATCCCGCATATCATACCATGTTTGCATCATGTTGTTTGAGCATTGCACGTGGTTGATTGTGTTCCTTTTTGCTTATTGTTCTTGCTTGGGTAGAGCCAGGAGACAAGTACGTGAACGAGGATCCCGTCGAGTTCGCTTACGAGGATCAAGTCAACTCTGAGAATTTTGCAGGCAAGATGACCATACCCTCGAAATCACTTCTACCTTTGCTTGCTAGATGCTCGCTCTTTTGCTATGCCTATGCTATGATACCTACCACATGCTTATCATGCCTCCCATACTGCCATGTCAAACCTCCAACCCACCATGTCCTAGCAAACCGTTGTTTGGCTATGTTACCGCTTTGCTCAGCCCCTCTTATAGTTTTGCTAGTTGCAGGTGAAGTTTGGAGATCGTTCCTTGTTGGAACATGTTTATTGTTGGGATATCACCATATTATATTGTTTGTCTTAATGCACCTATAAACTTGGTAAAGGGTGGAAGGCTCGGCCTTATTCCTAGTGTTTTGTTCCACTCTTGCCGCCCTAGTTTCCGTCATATTGGTGTTATGTTCCCGGATTTTATGTTCCTTACACGGTTGGGTTATGATGGGAACTCCTTGACAGTTCGCCTTGAATAAAACTCCTCCAGCAATGCCCAACCTTGGTTTTACCATTCGCCACCTAACCTCTTTTTCCCTTGGGTTTCAGAAGCCCGAGGGTCATCTTTATTTAACCCCCCCCCCCGGCCAGTGCACCTCTGAGTGTTTTTCCAAACTGAGCTGCATGCGGGGCCACCTCGGGAAAACTTGAGGGTTGGTTTTACTCGTAGATAGTCTCATCTGAGTGTGCCATGAGAACAAGATATGTGCAGCTCCTATCGGGATTTGTCGGCACATTCGGGCGGTGTTGCTGGACTTGTTTTACCATTGTCGAGGATGTCCTGTAACCGGGATGCCGAGTCTGATCGGATTGTCTTGGGAGAAGGAATATCCTTCATTGACCGTGAGAGCTTGTGATGGGCTAAGTTGGGACTCCCCTGCAGGGATTTGAACTTTCGAAAGTCGTGCCCGTGGTTATGGGCAGATGGGAATTTGTTAATGTTCGGTTGTAGATAACCTGAAACTTAACTTAATTAAAATGCACCAACCGCGTGTGTTACCGTGATGGTCTCTTCTCGGTGGAGTCCGGGAAGTGAACACGGTGTTGGAGTAATGCTTGACGTAGGATGTTCTAGGATCACTTCTTGATCATAGTTGTTCGACCGTGCCTTTGCCTTCTCTTCTCGCTCTCTTTTGCGAATATGTTAGCCACCATATATGCTAGTCGCTTGCTGCAGCTCCACATCATACCTTTACCTTACCTATAAGCTTAAATAGTCTTGATCACGAGGGTGTGAGATTGTTGAGTCCCCGTGACTCATAGATTACTTCCAAACCAGATGAAGGGACCGATGATACCGTTCCAAATGATATGACCGAGCTCAAGTGGGAGTTCGATGAAGACTCTCGCCGTTACTACGTGTCTTTCCCAGATGATCAGTAGTGGTACCCAGTTGGGGCGATCGGGACTTTGTCGCATTTGGGGGTTGATCTTTATTTTGGTCCGTAGTCGGACCCTGAGTGTATTGGATGAATGTAATGACTTATTTATGTATTTGTGTGACGTGGCGAGTGTAAGCCAACTATGTACCTTTCCCCTTTATTTATTTACATGGGTTGTTGTGAAGATTACCTCACTTGAGACATTACTTTCAATGCGGTTATGCCTCTAAGTCGTGCTCCGACACGTAGGAGATATAGCCGCATCGAGGGCGTTACACCATAGTGGTGTATTGGTTGGTGAATATGTGGACTCGTGTGCGCCACCCCAAAAGATTTACTTGCAGACATAGTTCGGGATAGCCACTGAGTCAAAGCTGGCTTGCTGCAGTTAAACTCCACCACCCCCTTTGTTGATACTGATGCATGTGTAGCTAGTTCTGATGTAAGTCTTGCTGGGTACATTTGTACTCATGTTTGCTTAATTTATGTTTTTGTAGAGAGACTTCAGTCTCACTAGTAGTTCCGCGTGGACTTCGACGTTTAGCTTGTTACCTCAGCTACGATCGTGTGCCCTCGGCAGGGTCTTGTAGATAGTCAGACTTCTCAGCCTTTTCATTTGTAGTTGTCTGTACTCAGACAAGTTAAGCTTCCGCTTGTGCTTGTTGCTTGTATGCTCTGTATGTTGGGTCACGAGACCCATGTTTGTAATACTTGGTTCCTCGGAGCCTAATGAATAAATACTTTGAGTCATAGAGTTTTGTTATGATGCCATGTTGTATTTACACATATCAAGCATATTGTGTGTATGATTGAAATGCTTGGTATGTGTGGGATCCTAAAACCTAGTTGTCTATCCTTGGTAGCCTCTCTTATGGGGAAATGTAGTCTAGTGCTTCCACTGAGCCATGGTAGTCTGCTACAGCCCGGTTTACCGGAATCCTGCTAGCCTAGTTACTACTGATCCGGAACACCTAAACTGGCCGGCATGTGTCCCACTTCGTTCCTGTGTCTGTCCCTTCGAGGAAATGTCACGTGGTGACTTCAGGAGTCCTGCTAGCCTGCTACAGCCCGGGTTCCCGGAGTCCTGTTAGCCCAGCTGCTACAACCCGGATTCACTCGTTGATGACCGACACGTTCGTTGTTGGGTCATGTATGCCTGTCCCTGTAAGTTAGTGCCGCTTTGTGTTTACGACTAGTCATGTCGGCTCGGATTCTCTGTCATATGGATGCTAGTGATAGTATCATATACATGAGCTAAAAGGCGCAAACGGTCCCGGGCTAGGTAAGGTCGCACCCGTGGGAATACCTTGCGTGAGGCCGCAAAGTGATATGATGTGTCACATGCTAGATCGGTGTGACTTAGGATCGGGGTCCTGACATGACTATAACTTGCAAGATCAGATCTAGAACATGAATATAGTGGTGATAACATAAACGGTTCAGTTCTGAAATCATACCACCCGGGCCCAAAGTGACAAGCATTAAGCATGGCAAAGTCATAACAACATCAATCTAAGAACATAGTGGATACTAGGGATCAAGACCTAACAAAACTAACTCGATTACATGACGAATCTCATCCAACTCCTCACCGACTAGCGAGCCTACGAAGGAATTACTCACTCCCGGTGGGGAGCATCATGGAATTGGCAATGGAGAAGGGTTGGTGATGACGAATAAAGAA